>NC_081342.1:3010265-3024823 GCF_029784015.1 Lycium ferocissimum | reverse complement strand
AATTTCAGTAAAATTTACAAACTTAACTTGCGACGCCCTTTGTCGACTTTCGTATTACAACTCGTTTGACTTTCAAACTTAACAAAAGACCATTATACGATTCAAATACTTCAGATTATTATTTTCTTAGCATGTGAAGAACTCCTAATCTCACCCAAAAGTACAAGTTATCAGATTCCCAACTTGACTTTTGACTAAACTCATGCTTCTTTGATTCATTCGCCCTTCAAATCTTCCGCTACTTACTAACGTTATTTATAGACTCTTGTAACCATTTATATTAATAAGCTCAATCCCTTTTAACTTCAAGATCATTTCTTTTTGAACTTGCATCGACTAACTCATGATGCGACTTTAACGTACGAAAATCTGAGGTGTAACAATCCCCTGTCCTGAATCCGTTAGCATCTATAAATTCTTTCCATCCTTGATAGAGGCGCGTATGAGCACCAACTTTGTATTTCATTTTGTATGCACCTCTTTCAGAAATTACAACAGCTTCACGGTCATCGTCTGGGAGAAATTCAAGAATGCTACTTGGAAGGATCTGCCAAAAAACATGTGATTACTAAAACTAAAATAACAATTGAAAATAACAAATAAATTAGATGAACACTTACGAAATCATCCTTTTCGACGTATGATTTGGTCAATTTTTTCTTAAAATAATCTACCATTTTCGAATTAAGGCCCATGTTAGAGGCTGCGTAGAATGCTATTTGATGGTATTAGAGTGTGAATGAAAGCCTATATTTATAATGTGTTTTGCAATAAATTACCCACTACTTAACCCTTAACCACCTTAGCTCTTGTTGACCACCTTTAAATCCGGTCAAAAGCTTGACCACATTTAGTGAGCAACATTAATTTCGTTCAAAATGCTTGACCAAATTTGGTGAGCAACATTAATGTAGTTCAAATGCTTGACCAGATTTCACTTGGTCCATAAACTGCACATTTTGGACATGAAACAGCTGCACCAACATAGGTTGCACATTCTGGACATTAAAAATGTGCACCAACAATTTCAAAAAGAAATAGACATTCTGGACATTAAACATGTGCACCAATCAACTGCTGAAAGAGACAGAACTTACTAATAGAAACAAACCTTGGTATATATAAACAATTGCACCAATATAAGTTTGTACAAAAGTAGTGCATCACATTCATGATGATGCAACATTCAAGTGCAGTAGCATAATGTCACAAAACAAGCATATAAACCACAACTACTTTAGTTTGTTTATCAACTGCAAAAACTGTCAACTACATTAACTTGTTCTAGCAACTACCAATATATTAACACTACTTCCATGGATCCTTTGTTTGTGAGTTCTGGGTTGCTGTCACTTTTTTCCCTTTTCTTTACCCTCATCTCTTCAAGCTGGCTTGATGTCATTGCTGCTTTGCCCTTCCACCTCACTCCAGTCCTTGCTTTGTGACCAAGGTCCCCAGTAACATCAGCTGATCTTATATGCTTTCTTGGAGCAGCATCAATCATCCTACTACTTGGCAAGCCATGCTGTAGACATAGCAAAGTAGTTGTTTATAGTTAGTAAACTCACTTGCAACAAATATTCCCATTCCAAGAAATATTTCAGTTCTTACATTGTATGTTGTAAATCTATTTTCTGCAACAAATATACCCATTCTAACAGTCCTAGGCCTTTTATAAGGGGTAGTTCTTCTTCTTTCATTGTCAACAGCTGTTACACTAGAAGCTTGAGAGGTTTTTCTTGGTCTTCCCCTACTCACATTAGACTGAGAAGCAGTAGGTTGGACAGGTGCATTGGCTGCAACAGGTGCAGCATAACTTGTTGCATTTTCAAACCATTTAGAAGTAATGGTTGTCCTCCTTGTTCTCATACCTCTTGTTAGTGCTCGAGAAGTACTTCTTGGCATTGCACTTGCTCTTATTGGTGCTTGAGAAGTACTCCTTGGACTTGCACTTGCTCTTGCTGGTGCTTCAGAAGTTCTTGGCATTGCCCTAGCTCTTGCTGGTGCTTCAGAAGTTGGAGTTGGCTTTCTTGGCCTCCCCCTAGATCTTGCAGGTGCAACATTGATTCAGCAAAGTCACTTGGTCCATTACCAAAGCTTAGTTGAGATGCTGCAGCAGTATCTAGTCCATTACCAAAGCTTGTTCTACCAGAATCCTACCAAAAACAGTAGTGTCAAATCAAAACCATTACTACAAAGAGTATAAAAAACAGAGTTTACTTTAAAAGTTCATACCTTCAAAGGACAACCTCTTTTATTATGGTTTTTACCATGACAAATGCTATAAGTCATGTCAACTCCTTTTCTTGACAACTTACCATATCTTCTTGACTCAGTCTCTCTTCTCCGACCTTCTTTGTCCAGGGCACTCGGCATAGGCGTTACAATTGGTGGTGCAACATAGGGGTTATTGGACTCGAGCCACATTTTCATATAGGTGATCAAGTTGAAGAAAATGACAAGAAGTTCTCAAGTAGGTCTTCATCAGAAAGCAGCCTATCAACAAACTCAACGGGTTCATACTTCTTATATAATATGGCAGCAAGGGCATATGGACATGGTATTCCCTTAAGCATCCAGGCCCTACAACTACAAGTTCTATTTCTCAAATCAACAGTATGTTGATATGGCCCATCACTAATTTCAAACCCTCTCTCACCATTGAAATCAATATTACATTCCATTGACTTCTTTATGTTGATTTCTAGTACCCTCGGGCCATTGGAGATATATTGGTTAACCATGTTTTGGAAATTGACTCAATTGACCTATTCTAGTCATTACCTTCACTCTAATCTCTTCAACCATAGTGATAATGGTTTTATGCCTTGGTCCTAAAATCCAAGCATTGAAGCTCTCAGACATATTATTGTCCACACTATCACACTTAATGTTAGTTCAAAAGTACAGTTTACACCAAGTTTCAGGTGGATAGTACAGTAAATCTGTAACAATATCCTTACCATCCTTGGCAGTACCAAGCTGTTTCATTTTGTCTAGATTTATCTTCATCTCTCCTTCAAAGGTGCTTTTGCACACTTTTAATTAGTTCCTTCTTTGAAGACCTCTCCATGTTTTTGCCCAGTTGGCTAGGATATGTCTTGCACACATCCTGTGCTCCACCAGTGGTAACAATTCTTTCATAGCTGATTGAAGCCCCTACAAATTTTGAGAAACAATTATATATGAATGGACAGAAACTAAATGAAGAAAAATAAAAGTGATTGTCATACCTTTTGCATGTCTGATATCACTGTGTAGTTGCTGCCATCTCCCATTCCCAAATCAGCTATCAACAATTTCAAAAACCATGTCTAAGTGTTCTTATTCTCATATTCCACTATAGCCCAAGCAATAGGCAACATTTGATTATTAGCATCTTTAGCAACAGTATCCAATAGTTGTCCTTTGGTTATTCCATTTAAGAAACAACCATCCAAACCAATACATTTCCTACAACCACCTAAAAAACATCTTTTCAAAGCATCAAAGCAAATATAAAAACTTTCAAACACCAACCTACCACTTTCACCAGAGTCATCAACCTTAACAACACAAGTACTCCCAGGATTAGTCCTCAACATTTCATTCCTATAGTCAAATATTCTTCCAAACTCTAACACATGATCACCCATGATTTCTTGGAGTACTTTAGCTCTAGCTCTCCTGGCAAAGTGATTTTTCCAATATGTATGTTAAGTTCTTCCCTAATCAACTCGCTAAAACTTGAAAATCCTAATGTTTCGTCGTTCAGAATTCTATTCTTGTAATGCTTAGACAAGTATTTAGCATTGCACATGCAATTTCTAGTAGTCTTGACACATTTATGTTTAGGATTGTAGGTTTTGATCATGAAATCATTAGTCTTCTTGTCAAGACTTACATATATAGAGATCATATGGGTAGCCATCCCTACATCTCACCCTAACCTTTTTGGGCTCATTGACAAATTTCTCTAACTGCACACCCCTTTGAAGTGCATATTTTGTAACAGCATCCCTAAACTCATTCACATCCTCAAAAACCATCCCCAACTCCCACATCACTTTTTCAACAGTTTTGTAAAAAATTATCCTTCTCCTAGCCCTCCTAGACCCTGCTCATCATTTGTATCTGATTCAACACTATATGCATCAGAACTAACATATACTGGCTCATCCCCAGCAACCTTACCTTTCAAGCTTGTATCAGGAGTAGCAGTTTCATCAAAGCCCAGATCTGGACCAACTTCACCAACAGGAATTTCTCCAGGGTCATTTGGTATCCTTTCTCTTCTTTTCCTCCTCTGATATGACCTCCTTTCAGCCCTCAAATTTATGCACTCTTCATGAACATCATCACTTTCATGTTCAGCATCATGTTCATTAAAGAGTTCAGCTTGGTCGACTCTTTAACTATCATTAGTGGACCGGTCGATTCAAGAATAGGAAATTCACTACTTAACGGGTCTTCGAAGTAACAATTTAGCCAAAGCGGGTGCGGTTTCAACAGTTAGCCTACCGGTTCGAAAGGTGTTAGGTTTCGTAGCCGCCGGTTCTTTATTAAAAGCAAACCCATCCCCTTCTTGGATACCCCCATCTCTTTCTTTATTAAAAGCAACCAAAGATTCCTCATTGGGACTAGTGTAGTCCAACAAAGCAATGGGACCATCTACATTATCTAAATTATCAACCATGTGACAGACATAGATTTCAATAGTATCCCCATTTTCAAAACTTTGTGAAATTTCCAAAATGTCCTTATCGCTTGGATTTCTACAACACTCACTATTAGGTCTCCTCACACACAAAATGAACAACTTGTAGTATATCCTAGTTCTTTAATATAATCCCTTAGTTCAAAAAAGGACATCCTATCCACATCAATATCCAAAAACTCTGTTATTTGTCCACCCTCATACGTTGGTTCCCCACTACTAACATTTAAAACCCCACCATGATACCATCTCAATGTTACTAATACAAACACACTCATACCTGAAATTACAATTCAATAATAGTACAAACAATCAGTACCACACATATACAATAACAATAGATGGTCAACAACAATCACAACCCCACACACACATCAAATAACAACAATTAAATTCAGACATGTGACAATACAAGGCCAAACAGTGCATAAAATCAGATTTTGGGGTGAAAATAAATTGGACGCACTTACAACAGTAATACTACACAACATAAGATTACACATCTCTTAACCCCAATAACCCCAATTTAAACTAGGAAAACCCTATAATTTTTCAACAAACCCTAGAAATTCATACGACAATGTCACAAATCCTATATAATATAGAAAAAAATAAAATTTACGCGTACAATAGTGACAAAGAACACGACTAACCTGGTATTTTTTAGTTCACTAAAAGTTTGACACAACCTTGAAGATAAATCGACGATTTTGGGTCAAAATCCACCGCGATGTTACAACCTAAACTTAGTTTAACTGTGATTCACACTGATTTGCATAATAAAATGGTATTTGAGTGATTAAAATGGTAGAAATCGAGTGGAAGGTGAGAGATAATTTTGGATTTCAAATTTTGGAAAAGAAAATAATGAAAATGACCCGTCTGGTTTTAAGTTTATGAGCGCGTGCATACACTCAAACGAGTTTGGGTGACTTTGTCCGTTTGAAAGCGTAAATAATACACAAAAATAAGTCCAGGGGGGTCATAGGACCCTCAAAAAGTTGAGGTGTGTTATGACAATTTTGGCCATAGTTTAAGTGTGTTTTGAACCATTTTCCCATTAATTATTGAATAAGAACTTTGTAGATAAAATATTCAAATCAGTCATATATTACGAAATTGAGGAACTTTACCCTCCGTTCAACTTTTGGTTTAGCATTACTCCTTCAATCAGATCAAGAGGGTAATTATAAATCTAGTCAAAAGTTGAGTGACTTTTCTATTACAAAAACAAAGGAAATTAACTTACTGAGTGACTTTTTTGTTGCAAAACAAAAAAATGACTTATCTAGATAGTTGTTGTTAGTTGAGTGAATATTGAGAAATCTAATCCCATATATAAAAATATATTGAGTTACTGACCGGAAAGATAATATATTAGATAAAAATATGTTTCCATTATGAAGGAATCCTTTAAGGGATATTGTCCCTCAGTAATCGGCACACATAACTAGATAAAGTCCATTTGTTAGTTCATAAAAAAGTCCACTCCTTTTTTTAATAGTAGTATTTTTCTTCATTCTGGTCAACTGTCAATTTAGTAAACACCATTAGTCCAATTGCAGAAATTACCCTTAACAAGCTGTACCAGACTCTAGAAATAAATTAAAAATAATAGAAGCCTATAAAAATTGTACCTCAAAATGTAAGTACATGTCATAACTGCCGTGAAATCTAACATACATAATTCGATAAATATTTAACGGAGACTAAATGTATTACTCCCTCCGAATCAAAAAGAGTGTCCTCTATTTTGTGTTAGCTTCATTGTTCTTCTTTTAATTCACATTTGTGAATGTTCCATTGATATGTGATAATACCTTCATGATATGACTTTCGCTTCTTCCTGGTATAGGGTAGTATCAAACATATTTTTGGCTGTGTTTTTAGCTTGAATTTAGTTGGACTTTCCTTATGACCGCTCTTAGTTAGAGCTAATGCTTCTTTTGTGAGACAGGTGAGAAGTGAAAGGTTGTTAACAGCTCTTGGTTTGAAAACCCAAGTTACAGTTGATGACACGCTAGCAATTCTTCAAGTTTGGAGAGCCAAAGCACTTCTGAGGGCTAGGTATTTGATCTTCCTTCAGCAGAAAGTGATGTGAAATCAGCAAGATGGTTTATCTTCTCATTTACTGAAAAAAACATTGTTTTATTGTTTCAGCTATTTATTTTCTTGTGGATGTAATAGGAATTACCCGCAAACAGCCTCCCTTCCTCCCAAAGGTAGGGGTAAGGTCTGTGTACATTCTACCCTCCCCAGACCTCACTTTGTGAGATTTCACTGAGTATATTGTTGTTCTTGTAATGAATTAATTAACTAAAATATAAATAGCGTATGCTGCATGAATTGGTCAAATATATCACATACTGAGGTTGGTGGTAGTGGTCTTCTGTCTAATTAAATGATGATCATTTCTCTTTATTTTTATTTTTAAGTCTGGTTAACTGATGATCATAGTGTATAATAACTACCTTTATAAAGGACATTGAAGCTTAGTCAAACTCATTTAGATGGTCGTTTGAGTCCTGTTTATATGGTTTTCCCCAACATTGTCAGATATTAGTTGTTCCTACTGAAATCCTAAACGAAGGGGCTCAGTTTTTCTAGATAAACCTAAAGCATTGCTACAGAATTTTTAGCGAGAAAGCACTACTGATATTGTTGCTCTGTTCGTACCTGTCTACGTGGGAGGCTGACATTGAGCTCAGAGTGTTATTCTTTTGAAACATGTGTGTTCCTGTTTCCCTTAAATGTTAATGTCCGTGTGGAGAGGGAGCTATTCTCTGTCAACAAGAAAGAAGGAAAGCTAGAAACAAATAAATTGTCTAGTGATTACCTCTTTCAATGTTTAATCATGACTTGAATGATGCAATATCAGCAACGGTCAAACTGTCTAGCCATAACATGTTCCCATTCAACAATTTAGGGTCCTGAATGACTAAAAGAAAGAGAACAAGAAAATTCTAAAGGCGTAAACTGTCTAGCCATAGTGTATAATAACTACCTTTTTAAAGGACATGGAAGCTTAGTCAAACTCATTTAGATGGTCGTTTGAGTCCTGTTTATATGGTTTTCCCCAACATTGTCAGATATTAGTTCTTCCTACTGAAATCCTAAACGAATGGACTCAGTTTTTCTAGATAAACCGAAAGCATTGCTACAGAATTTTTAGTGAGAGTGCACTACTGATATTGTTGCTCTGTTCGTACCTGTCTGCGTGGGAGGCTGACATTGAGCTCAGAGTGTTATTCTTTTGAAACGTGTGTTCCTGTTTCCCTTAAATGTTAATGTCTGTCGTGGAGAGGTAGCTATTCTCTGTCAACAAGAAAAGAAGGAAAGCTAGAAACAAATAAATTGTCTAGTGATTGCCTCTTTCAATGTTTAATCACGACTTGAGTGATGCAATATCAGCAACAGTCAAACTGTCTAGCCATAACATGTTCCCATTCAACAATTTAGGGTCCTGAATGACTAGAAGAAATAGAAAAAGAAAATTCTAAAGGTATAAGCATTTCCTTCACAGTGAGCTCTTCTTCTCAACATTATTTTTAACTTGCACGCTCATCCATTGAATACTTTTTTCAGTGTATCACAAATGTCCAGATTTTACACATTCATGTGGAATAGGATGAATACTTCAGAGAGAAAAGTGGTTGAAGAATTACACGATAGGCCTTCTGTGTTTGTACCTTCTAAGTTTGGTGCTTCACTTGAAGATGCTGTACCTGGTGTTCTGTTGTCACTTAAAGAAGTCTTTTGGTGTGATTCAACTGGTTCTGTGGACCAAGTGAAGATGGTCTCTACAATTTTGTTCAAAATTCAGTCCAACACCCTGTTACCAGAATATTATGTAGCGTGTATCCGGGCCTTCATGACCATTTTGTTAATAGATGTGGAGTGGATGAGTTCCCTCATTTCCATGGATACCTTCAAATATTGCTGCATTTGTCTGCTGTTGCTTTACCTTCACAAGAAGCTAAGAAAGTAAGCCGTCTTTTGCTAATAAACTTATATTGTCATAGTTGGTGAAATGAATTTGCTGCTAACAAAGCCAGATTTTGATTAAGGTTAAAAATAATTTTACACTTGCTTTTCAGGTTTTCCATATATTTCTCAAGTGGGCAGATGAGCTAAAATCTGGCTCTTTGAGATTTGAAGATGTTGATTTCTTAGAAAAGAGTCTCAAGGAAAAGCAGTATCTGATTCTTCCCACTGCAGAAAATAAATGGGTATCTCTCAACCAATCCTTTGGGCTCATCTGTTGGTCTGATGATGATAATTTAAGAACGGAATTTAAGCATTTTGATAATATTAACTTTCTCTACTTTGGGGAACTCAATGACGAGGAAAAGGAAATTCTCCGAACAAAAGTTTCGATCTTCATGCGTAGATTAAATATTCCTTCTCTTTCCGAGGTAAGCTAAGTTACACCCTTCCTCTCTTTTCATTCTTGTCCGCATGCATATAGAATAAAGACTAGATATTTCTCAGGGAGATGACATATATGCCCACTGCGCTCTCCTACATACATGAGTCACTCTGCTCCATTTTTCAATTTACATGGTTTAAAATTTTCTGTCTTTCTTCTCACTTAACTTGAACTAGTTACTATCTATTTGGTCAAATACAAGCTTTTTTACTATGACCATCCCAAATAAGTTAAAGCACTTTTTTAATATTGATGTGTCATAGATTTTGTATTTAACTAATTGTTAAGTGTATAAACTTTGTTTCCAAAAGCAGTGTTATTAAAATCCATCACTTCGTCGCTTAAAACCAAGCAAAGTGAGTGGTTTCGCTTCATAGGTGAAGGCATGTGCTTTAGAGAAATGTGAGCTTCAAACAAAGACTGTCAAATAATCCTAACAAAAAGTAGTCAGCTCTTTGAATTTCAACTTTTAAGTTGGATTAATATCAACATTATTGTATCTTGGATGTTGAGATTAGTTATTTTCGACTTTTCGTAAATTGATTCTTATAGTTCTAACTTCGTCCCTGTTTAGTATTTTTATATTTTTCTATAATTGTGGGCTTTACTTTAGAGAAGTGTGCTCTTCACTTTTGGTTTTCGCTTCAAGCCCCAAGGACCTTTGTCTTTTTTTGTGCTTTTCACTTTTAAAAACATTGTTCAAAAGTTAGCTGATCGATGTCCATTGTAATACTTTGGGTGGACGGAGTAGTTACGAATTGTGACTCCCTGGGCATCCCTGATATGTAACGCTTAAGCTGATAATGGTAACTATAATGATTTGAAGTTGGTTCACGGTTGGATGTCAGGAGAATAAGCCATCAAATGGCTCTTTATCTTTGAAGTTGTCAGGTCTAATACAACTCAAATATTTGAACAAATAAGACCACTCTACTATTATAACTTATCTAATCTAATAGTGACAATGGGTTGCCAAAAGAGTAATTGTAGCTCATCTGCTTAATTGATTTCAATTTTCCCTTTTTTAAACCTAATTTTCTTTTGTTGGAAGTATGAATGAACTCTAAAATTCTTCTATGATGATTTCTTTCATTTGAAATTGCAGCTGACAACTTGATCAAGAAATGAAAAAGCAGAACATGATGTTGTATGAAGGAAAAGAAAGTCCTTCAACACAATTTATATCTTGATATGAACTTTTGAAATCCGACAATAACTTTTTTCTGATTCAAATATGTATCAAGTACTCCTCGCTAATCGCTATTCTAATTTATATGGCTTTATTTCCACTTTGGAACGTCGATATGATGGAGGAACTCATTTACTTCCTCCTGTTCCATATTGATTGTCCTACTTACTATTTTGGGTTGTTCCAACTTATGTCCACTTTTATAAAACGGAAATTTTCCCACACAACTCAATACTTTCTTAATATTCTACTATCAAGTGTTGGGAATAAAATAGACCCGCAAAATAATATTCACGGTATTAGTGATAAACGCGGAACACTAACTTATGGTTAAATCAGCAAGAATAAAATGCAAAGAATAATGATACCAAGATTTTACGTGGAAACCCTTCGAATAAAGGGAAAACCACGCCAAGAGGGGCTTGGTGATATCACTATAGCAAGGAATTTTGCCTTTGTGTAGTTACGAGTATAAATACTCCTAAGACCACTACACCCACAAAAGAAAAACACTCTTTTGATTTTCCCACCTTGCTACAATATCACTCACACTCTATTTTTCTTCACAGACTTTTTTTCTTTCAGTCTATGGAATACCTCACTTTGCTCTCACTCAGATGTATTGTCTGAAATTTTTTGGTGTTATTTCCAAATGAAGCTTAGAACTCTATTTATAAGCCGAGGAAAAAAGCGTGAACAATGGCTGCTTGCGTGAACGGTATCACCGCGTGAACGGTGGCGAACGATAAATCGCGTTTTATACGCGTGAAACGTACCACGCGTGTTTACTATTCAACTCACGGTGGGCCCCCATGTACGAGGGGACCTGCGGCAATTCTCCCCTCCCGACGACATGGGGAAGAATGTTCTTGTGAATCAGGAGCTCATGCATTAGCTTGGAACAAAGCTGCAAGCTTTGCCTTGAGACCGCCTTTGTCATCATATATTTCGCATTTCCATCTGTGTGGATTTTCTTCAACTGGAATCTTTTTGTCTCCGTAGCATCACGAATCCAGTGATATCTGACATCAATGTGTTTTGTTCTCGCATGGTACATTGAGTTCTTGCTCAAGTCTATTGCACTCCTTCATTGTGCTTGATAGACAATATACTCCGTTCTTTATCAATCCAAGTTCTTGAAGGAATCTCTTGAGCCATATCATCTCTTTGCCGGCTTCGGTGGCCCGCTTGTATGCTCACGCTTCCCGTTGTAAACGGTCGACACACCTGCCGCAACTTCGGCGCCATGATATAGCTCCCACCCGAAAAAGTAAACAAATATCCGGTAGTGGATTTTACATTATCAAGGTCACACTGCCATATCGAATGCGTATAGCCCTTCAAAATTATATTTGATCCTCAACACAAGCATTCATCGAGCTTCCTCTTAGATACACGAGTATCCTTGAACTTCCCCGATGCTTTTTCCCTGGATTTTAAATGTTGCTACAACCATTGCGTGAACAATATACGGTCGAGTGCATACCATTGCATACATCAAACTTGAGCGGAAGAGGAATAAGGAATCTTGGCCATTCTCTCTTTTCCTCCGTTGTTGTAGGACACGTCTCTTTGCTGGTTTCGGATGACCGGGGAGAGGTGTGCCTTTAGCATTCTTCGTATTGAAAGCGCTCTAGTACACGTTCTATGTACCTTTCTTGTGACAAATAAAGCTTTCTTTCATCTCTTGAGCGAGTAATTCTCGTACCCAAAATGTTGCTTAGCATGACAAGTCTTTCATTGCAAAAGACTTACTAATTGACTATTGACTCGTCAATCCTGGAAGCATTCTTGCCTACAATCAACATATCGTCCACATATAGCGAGAAGGATGATAAAGTCATTATGAGAAAATCTTTGTACAAAACACACCGGATGATGCGAAGAAGTCTTGTAGCCTTGCTCCCCATGCGGACTCGAACTTAGCATGCCAACGTACGGGAGCTTGCTTGATCATATAGACTCTTCTTAAGTTTGCATACAAAATTTTCTTTACCTTTTTCCTTGAAGCCCTCGAGTTGCTCCATATAAATCTCCTCTTCTAAATCACCATGAAGAAAAGCGTCTTCGCGTCAAATACGCTCGATCTCGAATCAAGACTAGCGATCGAACAAAAACTGTCCCGAATGGAGGACATTTTTCGTGAGGGAGAAAATATTTCGTCAAAGTCAATACCTTTCTTTGACAAATCCTTAACAACCAATCTAGCTTTGTGTCTGGGCTTGAGGCATTTTGTGTTCTTCGGCTTTAACTTTGAACACCCACTTGTTCTTCAAAGCTCTCGTGCCACTTAGGCAATTTCATGACTCATAAGTATGGTTCTCGTAAATTTCATCTCGTCTTGCATGGCTTCAATCCGTTGATCCTTGTGCTCATCTTCCATGGCCTCCTCATAACATTCGGGTTCTCCCCCGTGATGAGTAATACATACTCATTAGGTGAATAACGGGAAGAAGGAACATCTTGTCTAGTAGACACCCTTGCAGTGGAATATCTAAATCATCCACGACTTCGTGAGTAGGAAGCGTACCTCGTGATAGCGGCATCATTATCATCATGACATCTTTGATCTGGGACATGATTACGGGCATCACCATCGTCATCGAGCCACTGACGTCATCAACATTTGTATGAGGACTTGATCAAGATTAACTAAACCTTAGAACTTGAAGATTTTATCTTCTCCCTTTGTTAATATCTTCAATGGTTTGATCCTCTACGAAGATAACATCGCGACTTCTCACGACCTTCTTCTCGGTGGATCATATAGCACAACCAAAGTCATCAAGGCTGCAGCAATGAAGATGCCTTTGCCCTTGTCTTGGCGGAGTTAATTTTGACCTCTCATGTGAGCACGTATCAAAAGCTTTGCAACCAAACACTTTCAAGTGGTCATGGAAACATCCTTGCCATAAATACTCTGTTTGGAACATCTTCCAAAACACCGCGAGGGGGATAGATTAATAACATGTGCGGCGGTCAACAATGCCTCGCCCCAAAATTCGGCAACACAGCGAAAGCAAAGCGTCTAACTCTTTCCGTGAGGTCTGTTCATCCTCTGCAACTAACCATTAAGAGGCGAGGAGCCTTAGGAGTCTTACGGTGTACGATACTGTTGCTTGGTACTCGTCAAACGGTCCACAATATTCGCCCACCGTTATCGGTACGAATACACTTCGGCTTCTTTCCGTTTCTCTTTCAGCGGGGGCACGAAACTACTTAAAGACACGACACTTGGTCTTTAGTCTTTAAGACGTAGACCCAAAGTTTCCTTGAGCAATCATCAAAGGTAGCGAAGTAAAGTGCACCACCCAAAGTCCTTGTCTTCATTGGACCACATAAATGCGAATGCACCAACTCAAGCAACTCTGTCTTTCTTGAAGGAGGATGAGACTTAAAAGAAACTCTATTTTGTTTTCCGCCAACGATTGCTACACTTTTCTAATTTAGCACTTTCGAAATTTGACAATAATTTCTTTTTGGCTAGAACATTTAGTCCTTTCTCACTAATGTGGCTAAGCCTCTTATGCCATAATGTTGAAGAGCTATTGCTCTCAATTGCATTCACTATATCAACACGGTGAGGCCGTAGTCCGGTATAGACCACGACGGACTTTTCGCCGAGCACGATCATGGAACCTTAGTGAGCTTCCCTTTCCAGCGCCATTGGTACTGACATATCCTCGTCATCCAAAACATCGACGGAGATCGAGTGTGACGAACATCGGTGCATGCTTTACATTGTTTAAAACTAGTTTAGTTCCCGGTACTAGTTTCCAAACAAATCGTTCAACACCGAGCCACCCTAGATGCGGTCTCATTACCCATACTCAAGTTCCAAAAGTCACCGGAGTATAGGATGAGAAAAATTCCTTCCTTGATGTCCGTGAGATGCGGCACCCATCCGCAACCCGAACTTGACTCGTCGAAGCAATATTTATCAGATCCGCATCAAGGACAGTAACAAGATCTGAGGTGTAACATCCTTCCCCCCTTAAGAACATTCGTCCTCGAATGTTGAGGAATATTCTAATTCTTGGGATGTCAAAAAAAAATTTCGACAGAGTTTCCTCTCGTAAATAGGACTATCCACTTTGTCAAAGCCCCGGAAACAAGTTTGTCCAAAACCCACGGGGCCACTCAACAACATAATAATATCAATTTGGCCCTGGGCCCTTTTTTTATCAAAAAATTTTAATAGGTCCCGAAACCCCCTCGCAGTCCTTTTTTTATACCAAAAACGC
>NC_081342.1:2897820-3010165 GCF_029784015.1 Lycium ferocissimum | reverse complement strand
AGCTCTCCCATCCATAGTCACTCTGCTCCATTTTTCAATTTACATGGTTTAAAATTTTCTGTCTTTCTTCTCACTTAACTTGAACTAGTTACTATCTATTTGGTCAAATACAAGCTTTTTTACTATGACCATCCCAAATAAATTAAAGCACTTTTTATTTATTATTGATGTGTCATAGATTTTGTATTTATCTAATTGTTAAGTATATAAACTTTGTTTCCAAAAGCAGTGTTATTAAAATCCATCACTTCGTCGCTTAAAACCAAGCAAAGTGAGTGGTTTCGCTTCATAGGTGAAGGCATGTGCTTTAGAGAAATGTGTGCTTCAAACAAAGACTGTCAAATAATCCTAACAAAAAGCAGTCAGCTCTTTGTATTTCAACTTTTAAGTTGGATTAATATCAACATTATTGTATCTTGGATGTTGAGATTAGTTATTTTCAACTTTTTAAGTAAATTGATTCTTATAGTTCTAACTTCGTCCCTGTTTAGTATTTTTTAAATTTTTCTATAATTGCGGGCTTTACTTTAGAGAAGTGTGCTCTTCTTTTTTGGTTTTTTCGCTTCAAGCCCCAAGGACCTTTGTCTTTTTTGTGCTTTTCACTTTTTAAAAACATTGTTCAAAAGTTAGCTGATCGATGTCCATTGTAATACTTTGGGTGGATGGAGTAGTTACGAATTGTGACTCCCTGGGCATCCCTGATATGTAACGCTTAAGATGATAATGGTAATTATAATGATTTGAAGTTGGTTCACGGTTGGATGTCAGGGGAATAAGCCATCAAATGGCTCTTTATCTTTGAAGTTGTCAGGTCTAATACAACTCAAATATTTGAACAAATAAGACCACTCTACTATTATAACTTATCTAATCTAATGACTGGCCAATGGGTTGCCAAAAGAGTAATTGTAGCTCATCTGCTTAATTGATTTCAATTTTCCCTTTTTTAAACCTAATTATCTTTTGTTGGAAGTATGAATGGACTCTTAAAATTCTTCTATGATGATTTCTTTCATTTGAAATTGCAGCTGACAACTTGATCAAGAAAATGAAAAAGCAGAACATGATGTTGTATGAAGGAAAAGAAAGTCCTTCAACACAATTTATATCTTGATATGAACTTTTGAAATCCGACAATAACTTTTTTCTGATTCAAATATGTATCAAGAACTCCTCGCTAATCGCTATTCTAATTTATATTGGCTTTATTCCCACTTTGGAACGTCGATATGATGTAGGAACTCATTTACTTCCTTCTTGTTCCATATTGATTGTCCTGCTTACTATTTTGGGTTGTTCCAACTTATGTCCACTTTTATAAAACGGAAATTTTCCCACACAATTCAATACTTTCTTAATATTCTACTATCAAAAAGGTACCATTAGGCCCAATTTTTCTCAACATTAACCTATCTTTTGCAGGTCGTAACTCGTGAAGCAATATATGATAGTCCAACAGACTCTAGCTTGGTTGCTTCAATGATTAACTGGGTTCTTCCATATGCTCAACGCTATATATATAACATTCATCCAGACAAGTATTTGCAGCTCAGCCAGTCGGGATTTCAAAACCTGAGATGTCTGCAAGTTGTTGTTGTGGAAAAGTTGTTCTACAGGAATGTTATAAAAAGTTCCCACATAGAATCGAAGAAACGGTTCGACTGCAGTTGTCTGCTAGAGGTACTCTATCATCAGGGGCGGATTTAGAGGTATCCGAGGGTGTTCACCCGAACACCCTCGGCAAAAAATTACAGTGTATATGTAGGGTAGATTTTGTGTTTATGTCACATATATTAACTTTTGAACACACACACGAATAAATGCAAATGGTTAGCTTAAGTGGTACAGGTGTTCCAAATAATCTCTAGCATTCTAGGTTCAATTCCCATCAACAACATTATTTTTAATATTTAGCTTTTATTATTTTTCTCGAAACCCTGAGTGAAAATCCTAAATCCGCCACTGTCTATCATGACAGCATCTATGGGTTCTTACATCGGTATAGTTTTACATACAACAACATACCCAATGTAATCCCACAAGTGGGGTCTGGGGAGGGTAAGTTGTATGCAGACCTTACCTCTACCTTTATGGGGTAGACAGGCTGTTTCCGATAGACCCTCGGCTCAAAAGAAACGTAGTTAATGCAGGATTGCAAGAGAAATAAGACAGCAAAATATCTAGATACCAAACAAATGGAGCAACACATAGTACATACTTGAGATTTTTCTTTTTTGAAAAGCTTGTGTTGTATTCGAATTTTCATCGAAATGTCTCCCCATTAGGATGACTGATTGGCTAAAGCGCAGGGCTAACAACTTGGGGATCCTAGGTTCGAATCTCTGCTATAACACTCATTGTGGACCCATATTCTCTAGCCTGTTTACAAGCTGTCCTCAACACCGCCATCCAAAAAGAAATTAGTAGGACTTTTTAAGATAAAAGGATTATTATTGATGATTTTTTTAATCAGTAACCGCTACTGACGTTTTGTGGGGACTAAATACAAAACTAAGGGTAACTTTCTGAAATATATGAAAATGAAGACCACTTTCTACATATTCCAAGACTGTAACGCATACTTCTAGTATACTGGTATTTAGTGCTTCTTCTTTTTCTTGCTGAGCTCGCTCTAATAGTGGGCAGGTTTACACGGCACTGATGCTAGTGGATTACTGCAGGTTGCCTGGTGTGAAAGATGGCCTTGACACCATCGTCAAAAGGAAAAATAGTTTTACTTTCAAGAAAAATGATTACTACTTCTTATTCCTCAATAAATAGGAAAAAAATAATAGATAACTATCTTTTCAGCTACAAGAAACGGTCCTGTTCTAGTACCAACTAATCCATTCGGGCATATTTCTTTTGCCCGACTCATGGAGATCTAACATGATTATGAGTGCATAGATGACACTTACTTTTGGTATATGCTTTTTGTATGTGGTCTCCTGTCTATTTAGTCGTCCTAAACTCTTATCCCTTATTAAACAGTAAAACAAATATATGGGATAACTTGTTCATTTTCACTCTTTCACAGGGAAAAATCCTACATACCACTCGAGAATCAGATTCTCATTCAATATTCATGGAGATTTCTCGTTTATTCTATTCTAGAGCTCCTGACTTGCACTTGGCGAACTTTCTTCATATGATCACGACAATGGCAAAGTCAGGTTCCACTGAGGAGCAAATTGAGATTTTCATTTTGAATAGCCAGAAAATGCCCAAGCTTCCTGTAGGTGAATCTGTTTGGTCACTTGCCCACATTCCATTGTCAACTGATAGTGTGACTTGGCTGATGACTAGTTGTGCTTTTAGAACAATTGGTGAGACAAATGCTCTGAATTTCAAGAAGAAACCTGGAGGCAGCTCAAATTGCCCACCTCGGAAAACTGACCGTGGTGTCCATGATGATTCTCGTGCAAGTGTTATTAAGACACAGGCAAGGAAGAAAGAGACTATTGAAGAAGTTGTAGAAGAAACATCTGATCTGGCTCCAACTACTCAGATCACTTGTGTTCCCAATGATGCTGTAGCCCCTGCAGCCTGCAAAACTAATCACGGTTTCCTCGGTTCTCGTGCAAGTGCTAACGAGAAGCAGGCAGCCTGTGGGATACTTCCAAGAAAGGAGGAGACTACTGTAGAAGTTATAGAAGAAACATCTGCTCTGGTTCCAACTGCGATCACTTGTGTTCGCGATGATCCAGCACCCCCTGCAGACTACAAAACTAATCACGGTTTCCTCGGTTCTCGTGCAAGTGCTAACGAGACACAGGCAGCCGGTGGCATCCTTTCAAGAAAGGAGGAGACTATTGAAGAAGTTATAGAAACATCTGCTCTGGCTCCAACTGATCATGGTTTCCACGGTTCTCATGCAAGTGTTATGAAGACACAAGCAACTAGTGGCATCCAACCAAGAAAGGAGAACACTGTTGAAGAAGTTATAGCAGAAACATCTGTTCTGGCTTCAACTAACATCCCTCATAGTCGCAATGATCCAGCACCTGCTGCAGCTTTACTAAGTTCACAAGATACTAATCATGTATGTAATTTGCTTGTATCTTCTACTGTCAATGCTGCAAGTTGTTCTCCTTGTAATGTGACTGTACCACAAGACCTGAATTATAGTTCATTTGATATGAGAGAAAGAGGTGGTCAGCCGTCCATAGGCACGGGAAATTATCCTCAACAGGCAATGTTAACTGGCAGATTCTCCGATCATGTACATAATAATGTAACAACACCACAAGACCTGAACTATAATTCATTTGATGCGAGAAAAAGAGTTCAGTTGTCTTTTGGCACGGGTGATCCTCAACAGGCATTGTTAACTGGCAGACTCGGGGAATCTGTTGCTTTCAAATACTTTGTGGGGAAACTTGGTGAGCCTTTTGTGAAATGGGTCAATGAAACTTATGAGACGGGGCTTCCTTACGACCTTCTTGTGGCAGGTAATGAGTATGTAGAAGTAAAGGCAACTAGATAAGCGACAAAGGATTGGCTACATATCACCTTGAGGGAATGGCAGTTTGCAGTTGAGAAAGGTGAACTTTTTAGCATAGTACATGTTGTATTATCACCTCATAATGCAGCAAAAGTGACAGTTTACAAGAACCCAGCCAGACTCTGTTGTCTTGGTAAACTACAGTTAGCTCTTATAATACCAAAGTGATAACCTTTTTAGATGTATATAAAAGGCTAATTCATCTTTCAGATTTAGATGATGATAGAATATGACAAGAAATGCTTACATCATTTGTGAAATTAAATAATATTTGTGAAATCAAGTAAATTACTTAATCTTGGATCAACCGAAATTTATGAACGGAAGTTATCTCTAAAACTAGCTCTTCTTGATAAGGATAGGAGAAAAAATAATAATTAGCTTTTTCGATAAGTAGTTTCATTAGCGTAGACTTGTAGCTGTTTGGTCAAGCTTCAAAATCAGCTTATTTTAGAAAGTGTTTTCCAAAAGAGTACGCTTTGTGAGAAGTTGTTTATGTTTGATTAATCAATTTAAATAACATAATTAGTGTTTGGCCAAGTTTTTAAAGAGCTTCTAAGTGTTTTTTCTTAAAAGTGTTTCTAAGTGTACTTTTTCAAAAGTGCTTTTCAAAGAAAAACAACTTTTTAAGCTTCTGAAAAATGACTTCCGCTACTTTACAAAAGCACTTATTTTCTCCCAAAAGTCAAATGCCTCACTTGTTTTCAAAATAAGCTCTTTGGACCTCTCAAAAACTTGGGCAGACAGACTATTAAGACCACTTTCGATCAAGGAAAAGTTGTATAAAGTAACAATGGATACAGGTTAACTGCCTTCTTTTTCTTCATTAAGTGCTTGAAGCTTACTGTTATTTAGTAACAAATGTACCAGGAGTTGAGATGTCATGTATAACAGAAGCCCAAGCTCTTGGTTTAAACGTGGGCACATTTGCCACTACAGCAATAGACCATTATATCACGAGATCTTACTTAAAATATTTTGAGTTATGAAACAGATTTCTCGTTTGCTTTCGTGGTCCTATAAGTTCATAGTGTTCTCTTCTGATAATTGTGGATTGGAGGAGCAGAATGTGTTAAACTTCACTCAATAATTTCAAGTTCTACATCATCCGTAGTGTTAACGACGACTTTCCAGATGATTTTGTGAGTGATTCAAATCATCTGAATGCTGACAACAGTATAAAAGAATTTTTACAATGACAATAAGCACAAGGGGGAGTGCAAAGGTAAGCCAAGTAGTCAAAGAAAACCTCAAGATTATGCTAAATAAACATACAAACCATCACGTTGCGTGTTCACATAGCAGAAAACATGTTAGCAAATTTTCAAGAGTAGAAGAAAGAAGAAAAATTATCAGAAAAAGAATCGACTAGTTAATCCATGACATCTTCTGTGGGAGTATAAAATATGGTACACTGGGAAACCACTAATTGTACAGTCAAAAATTAACCACTATTCGGTCAAGACAAAACTATTCCAGACTTTCATTTACATTACATTCTGCAAAATGGGAAAAGAGAAAAAAAAAATTGCAAGTGCTTGCTTTGTGCGCTCACCCGTGCCATTTCCTGCACAAGTTTTGTATTACAGGCTCGCCTCAAAAGAGAAGTAACTTCTGCTACTGGGTTTTTGGTTTCTCGATCTTCACGTATGGGAAAAGTCCGAACAAGTGCTTAACTTTGGGATTCCATTCACGTTGCTGAGCACGGCAATACATCAAGAACGTATTTGCAAAGTACGAGTTGAAACCCATTAAGATGTGCCAAACTGCATGCCCCTGTGGATTAAAGTACCAGCCCTGAATTTGCTTGCAGAATAATCGATCACATAGCCAGCAAGCAGCTCCGATCAATAAAGTCGCCACATAAAACTTTGCGAGCCGCTTTGCCATCGTGTCTTCTGTATGAATGTAATACTTATATGCACGAGGAGCACAAAGAAGGCACAATAGTGCATAGTGTACTTTGAAACCAATGCCAAAGCGCAGCTGTGAATGCACAACGGCAAAGAGTGCACCATAAAGGAACAAAAAGGTGGGCATTGTACTCCGATAATGCCAATCTGGTGAATATAGGATATAAATATACAGAAGCATCTCCCAGACCATTGGTGTCTCATCACCTTGCTGTTGCCTGTCAATTTAATACATGGATCATAGTACAAAAGAAAATCACGGGATACATAAAAGCAGGCAGTATTTTCAAGAACAATTATTTTCATCACTGTTGTCTCCTAGCATGCATAAAGAATCCCTTATTTGAAAGTCAGAGCGGACTGTCTCCAAAAAAAAAAAAATCAGAAACAAGCACAAAACAAGCTAGAGGCACACAGTGAAGATGGCACTTGGTATATGATTAACAGTAAGCTTTATCTTGTTATGCAGCAAGATGAAAAGAGCTGCTTACACAGCGCCAATACTGTCAGCATCTTTACAAGCGAAACCTTTTCCTCCAACTTAGTACATCGAAGTCAAAAGTTGGGAGACAGTCTCTATATGCAGCTGACTAAGTATTTGCTTTAGAATTGTATAGAAATACTAAATCATTGTTATGGCATATTGACGTAGTCTTTCCTTAAACAAAACAAATCAGTTGGTCCATCACTTTTTCTGTCATGGAGATAATTACTTCTTTTTTTTTTTTTTTTGAACAGTATGGAGATTATTACTTAATGCACTAGAAACTTCTTGACAGGATCAGACCATGCATCCCAGTGCTCCTCTTTCCACACACTTTTAGAAAAGCAGAATTACTTTTGGCACTAATACAGTTTTCACGAATCATCCTACCAATAAAGTAACAAAATATGCAATTTGTGTTCATCTGCAAGAAAAATGCCAATTAATTTTTCAAAAGAAAGCTTGTGGCAAATCAGATTACATGATATGGTGGCTACAACTCACTTAAAACTTCACAAACTAATACTTTAGATACCAACATACACGAAAATAAGAAGAATCAAGGTCTTCCACCAGTGTATTCTCTTATTTCAGTCTACAAAAAACACCACCATAAAAAATCCTAAAAGGAAGGTAGCCTCAATCCAGCGCGAGTTTATTGGCTGCTATGTTGCTCGGACTCTTCAAAAATATCAAAAGGGTGTGTTGGATCCTTCAAAAGCAATGCATTTTGGAGGATCCGACACGATTCGGCAACATTTTTGAAGAGTCCGAGCAACACAGATTGGTTCTTAGGCCATGATACAAGTTCTCATTCGCAGAAGGTAGTGAAAAGTTGCACTCACATTAGCACGCATCATATAATATTTTCAGTTCAGTCTCTTTTAGCTCTACAGAGATTTACACAATATAAAAATCTCAAAAAATGAGGCTATGGTGCATCCTTTTGAGTCTACTTCCTCGTACTTTAGCAAACAAAGGACGGTTAAAAAAACACGTACATACATACATGTCTATTATACACCAAGAAAGCTTTACAGAGAATCTAACAGAAAAGAACGGAGAGAGTGCTTACATCTGCCGCAAAGTGGCATGATATGTCATGCTCCCTAAGGCAAGTATTATGTTTGAAATATGAAGGACACTGAACCTTTTCTCAAACCGTTGTCTGAGGGCGTTCACAAGACCAATAAGAGCCAAGAGAATGCATGGGATATTTGAAAGGGTGTTGAAGAATTCTGCAATATAGGATGACTGCACATAATTTGGCTCACACCACTCTTTAGATGTTACTGGGCCCCAAAAGAATATGCCATCTGCCATTCTGCAATCTTAATTGAAAAAGTCAGCTCATAGGCACTTAACAGTATTTGATGTAAGTAAACTACTGAAGCATTTTAGCATGTCTCAATAGTTAAAGTTCAATTAAAGAGATTCAAATTTTCTAAATATATCCTTATAAGGATTATAATCAGCATCATTGCATGTGAATGAACAAAAGAAATTGCAACACTACCGATTATAATCTTCAATACAAATACAACGCACAACAAACAATGATCTTCGATGAACCACAAAGAATCAACACAACATGAAACTAAAAAAAAGAGAAGGGACAGGGGCCCAAGAAATCTTGAGACTAATGAGTCACAATATGACGATATCCATATGACACTGCAACACAGGATCTCTGTGTATAGGTTATACTAGTGCTCATGGCAGTTTAGGTGACATTTCATTATTGTTAACTTTAGAAAAGTATACACAATCCTAAAAATTTGGCCCCAGGTCTAAAAAGTCGTGAACGTGTTAATTCAAATTTGACCTCCAATAACTTCTTGTTCTTTATGACTAGCTCTTTTATACTATATCTCATATTAACTTTGCGTGACTTTAGCAACCAATATTCCGAGATCAAATATCACTCAGAAAACTGGCCATCAAAGAGAACTTACATCCCTAAAGTGGGCCAGGTGGAGTAAAATATGAAGTATGCATACTTTATTTCTTCTTATCAATCAACAAAATCACTTTTTTTTTCCAATGCGCGTTTCTTCAGACCAGTATATCTCAATAGAAACTGAAATATATTTGCTCCCTTATAAGATCGGATATTACTTCTAGTGGGAAGATCAAATATATTGCTAAACTATTATACCTACATAGAGGTTGACATTGCTTGAATATTTTCTCCAGAAACATTACCATGAACTTTTGAGTAAAAATTGCTCAATTTCAGTTTCAGTACAAATAAATAGAAAATCTATCCATCCATCTCTATGCGCCATAAGTCATTACAAACCATTGAGAATAGTGTACAACAAACTACTAATTCAATTAGAAACTTTCATAGTGATTAAGCCCCTGTTATAGCAATAAGGGTAATTGCAAAAGACGAAAAATGAACCGTCCTACAAGTTGTTGAAATACAAAAGGCCTATTCTTTCAATTCTTCTCTAACTGAGTGAATAGATGAAAAGATCAGTAGATGCTTATAGTTTAATCGAATGAATGTACAATAGACACCTAAAAACAAAATTTAATTAATTATGATATGAAAAAGAGACTCAAACCAAAACCATGACACAAATACTTCCACTTCGAGAAACTACTTCAATACAAAACTTCCTATATTAACCCTTCCACAAAGAAATCGAAAAAGAAATTTCGCCTTGCCACAGATCATTATCAATCAAAATAGTGCAACCTTTCATCCCCAGCCAATCACTAACTCGACCATTTTGATTCAAGAAAACTTATTCCTCCTCTTTCATGAATTAATGTGCAAAACCTGGAGTCCCATAAAATCAAACTCACATGAATCAAGTACTTTAGTCCAGTCATTAACCTCAATTAGTTGAAACACTCATCAACATTACCATCAGCGACCACAAGCATTCCCACCAGGGGTGGATTTATATCCTTATACGTGAACCAATGGTCTTACCGCCAAACTAGGTATTTTATGTACATGTGTCCTAGAAGTGATCTAATATTTTATATGGCGACACCCATGCTCTCAAAAGGCTACATGGTGCAATTGAGTGAATGCCGAGTTAATTACCTAGAGGGACAGGGATCAATTCTCACTTAGTACTTTCTTTTTTCTCCTTTTTTAGTGGTACACCCATGTTATAGAAATCCTAGATTCGCCTCCGATTCCAACTCACAATATACCAATCACTCCCTGTCTGAAAACCCATCTTTCACCTACAATCTCGAACCTTTTTTGTTTTTCTATAACAGCTATACTCTCCAAGATAGACCCCTAATACAGCCACTACATTACATTTCTGTTATACAAGAAAACTTGACACAAAATCAATTAAATCATCACTAAATTGCAAACAAAATACTGATCTAAATTGATACAAATACACATCATTTAACAAACCCCAACTCCAAAGATCCATTTTTTATTCCATTTTGATACACATACACAACATTTAACAAACCCCAACTCCAAAGATCCATTTTTTATTCCATTATCTTCAAATGGGATTAAAAAAAAAATGGATCTTTGAAGTTGGGTTTTGTTAAATGTTGTGTATTTGTATCAATTAAACCACCTCCTACACTACTTAATCAAACTACAGTATCACCCCTAACACTACAAAAAAATATCCTCAAATTTTAACCAATCTATCATCAC
This sequence comes from Lycium ferocissimum, assembly GCF_029784015.1. Lineage (NCBI taxonomy): Eukaryota > Viridiplantae > Streptophyta > Magnoliopsida > Solanales > Solanaceae > Lycium > Lycium ferocissimum. The sequence continues at coordinate 2,999,612 of NC_081342.1, read as the reverse complement.
CATTATAGATCCCAAAAAATAAAACATTCCCAAATAAAGATTAAAACATATACAAATACAAACACAACATAGCAACCAACACATGCAAAAATATGTATAATTAATTGTGCATGATATGCAGTTTTTTTTAATTCTAAAAAATTCAAGAAAATAAAAAAACAAACCTTTCAATGTCAGATCCAAATTCCACACCAAAATTATCCTACAAATCTTCTATATATGTGTGTGTGTATACATATATAAACACACACAAGATCTCTTTTTATTTCTCCTCTCTTTTGCTTTTTTTCTTCTTTGCTAGGGTTAGGGAAAAATGAAAAAGCAAAGAAAAATAGAATAATAATAAGCAGTTTTTTTTTTTTTTTAGTTTTTAGTTTTTTTTTTAAAAAAAAGAAAAAAGGAGATTCGTTAATCTAGGAGGGGAATCTTTTTTATTTTAACAAGGATGAGTTGGCTTGCACGTGTGAATCATCTCAACCGTTGGATATAATTAACGGGTCACGTCGTTTCAGCTGGTTGGATGACACGTGGAATATTTACTACCAGGTGGCATTTTTACATTTATCTGGAAAATATTTACGAGGAAAATGAATAAATAGTGCTCTTTACAATTTGAATTAAATGATGATCCTGTAAAACAAAATTGTTTTCTGACTTCTTATGTGTAAAAATTAAAAAACGTTTAACAAATATGTAATGAAATTAAATTTAATGAAAAAAAAAAAACTATAAAACCATTGACTTGTTGATTCTTGTAAAATTTAGCACTTTTTCTAATTTAAGTCAAAATTAGAAATGAATAAACAACAATTTTTGCAATTTGAATAGACGAATGATCCTACATAAAAGTTTTTGTTTATTTTCAGATCTATAATGTGTCAAAATAAAGGTCGTTTATTAAAAAAATTAAAATTAAATCTATAAAGAACTATAAAATCATTGCCTCATTGAGCCTTATTTTCAATTTATAAATTTGTAAATTTAATTTCTAACTTTTTAAATTTATTTTGGTTGGTGATTTTGCCAGTCGACATGAATTACGTAGCTGCAAATAATAGAAGTAGAGTTGAGTCCTTTTCCTAATTAAAGTTGGTTTTTGATTACTAAGCTTTGTTGGATAGCTTTTCTAGGAAAACGAAAAAAGAATCATGATGAGATGCCAGTCCAGGGGCGGATCTAGATGGGGTGAGATGTTGACCCGAACTCTCTCGATTAAAAATTATACGGTATATATAAGGTAAAAAATTTTATATACACATATAGATTTTGAATTTCCTAACTACTAGACTAGAGGTTGACTCAACAGTTAGAGATAATTCAAAATTTGCCTTGAGGTTTTAAGTTCGAATTTCGGACACTAATTAGATTATACTTTTTCCGTTCCAATTTAAATGTCTTAATTTCCTTTTTGGATTAATAGATTAATTAATAATATACATGATGATTAATATTGACATAAACAATAATAAAAGATGCATGTAGCATTTATTTTGATTTCAAATCTATGGACTTGATTAATTAGTAGATGAAATTAGGAAATTGCACAAAGCACTACAGTTTGTGAGCTAATAATCAAGTGCATATGCTCGCTTGGATTAGTTTCTGTTTGCTTGTATTTTTCAAAATTAAGCTAGAATGACGCTTGAAAGATCTTATACAATCAAACGAGGACACACCAACAAAAATACAGTCCATCACTTGTGGCACATAACAAATTAGATGTTGCTCCGATAGATTCTGAAAATTCAAACGCCAGATGTGATTGTGTTTGATTTTTGCACAATAATTAAATTAAACAATGAATTTTAACTTGATCGTATCTGACTCGATATTCAAAAATCAAACTCGTAAATTGAACTTGTAGAATAAGTTAACGGACGCTTTGGATTCAATTGGACCCTGTCTGATATTTTTGATTGAAAAGAGACGATGAACTAGCAAATCCATTTCACAATAGAAAGGCTATAATGGAGCCGTTTTATGAAATTTTATCATAATAACAATCATGCCTAAATTACTATCGTTTGATCAAATTTTTCATTATGCAAAGTTTATAAATATAGGGGCAAATACATCATTTTTAAGACCTTAAATCAAAAAATATTTTTTGCTAGTTAAGAACTAGAGATCTCGAGTTCGAGAGGAAAAAAAATCTGGATAGAAAGTGCTTCTCCCTTAATTAGGCTTACACGGCGAGAATCCAAATTAGTCAGGACTCCAATGCTACCAGATACAGCGTGGAAACCAAAAACGGGAAAATAAAAAGATACTGCCCAATATCAACTCATGTCATGAACAAATTCATCAATTAGCAATGAACAAATTTAGAAGCTCAATATGAGACAACTCAAACATCATTCCCAACATCATAGATGTAGTAATTCAGTTATTTGATCTTCCAAAGAAATTCAGTCACTCCCTGGAATTGCAGCACTCAGATTATGACAAAATTGACACTCATGTACTATCGATTTAACCAGTATTTTCAACACATAACATAGATATACAGTGAAATTGCTATTGAACAAAAGTACAAAGAGTTCAGTGCAAAAAGCACTTTAAAGGTTGAACTCGTCAAATTTAAATTTTGGATCCACCTCTGATTTCGAATAACATAAGAAAATATGTATTACCTCTATTAACAGAAGTCAAAGTTTGACATAGAAGTTGTCAAGATCGACCGTACAAACGGTTAAGACAAAATCAGTTAAGAGAGAATAGGATTGGTAACCAAGAAATGCTTGACATGCACATTATTGCATTCCTTACACTTGCCAAAATAGAACATAAAAAATAGAAAGAAAAAATAGAGAGAGTAAAGGTTGTATATGGTATATGCCTTCTGTAAGGAATAGTATATAAGTAATATTGTTTATGTGCCTAATCTAGACACTTGCCTCAATGCATTGGCAAACTCTTCTACTGTTTCGTTCCCGCTGGTGTAGGTGATCAGGGGGCTCTCTGGTGGGACCACATCTTCTCTTAGGTAGCTCCCTGATGTTCTTAACAGATTTTCGGAACCTTCCTCGACAGCACCCTTCAAGATCAGTGTTCTGTGAGTTCCGGATATAAGCTCCTCATAATCTGTGTCTCCAGTTTCACCGAGGACGACACACATGTTTGCCACATTCAATCTCCAGCGTACAAAAAGATACCTACAAAAACGACAGAGCACTATGAGCAAAGAAAGTAATCGGAGATACTGATCAGTAAATCTTCCTATATGTGATGATGGATTATTTATCTAAAGAACATTTCATTCAATCAAATAATGACCAGTTTTCCGTGTAGCACTAATTTTTTGTTGTATTATGCTTACCTGTTTAAAGCTATACTCGTAATTAATATTTGTATAATGGCGGGGTTTAAGATGAGATAAGGTTTGGGCTCACGGCTCACCAATGCAGTTTACATGCCTTAAATATAAGAGCTTCTTGTTAGTATAACTGGAATACCAAGGATAATGTACAAACTTTTTTACTCTTTTGGGCATCTATAGACTATATTGCTTCTACTCATGGCTTAAAGTCCTATTAAAGCTACCGTCTTCATAACTTATGTCCTTTGTTAGTGATTAAGACTAGGATCTAGAAAGCCATATATAAAAGTCGTATGTATGGCTTGGAGGGAGATCTTTCATATCTTTCGAGATCCACCCTATAATATGGGGTAAAAAAGCCAAATTAAGTAATGTTAGCCCTTATAAAAAGAAAAAAGATTCTTGAACCGAAAAAGTTGCATGTATTTGCAAAAACTTCACCAAAACAAGCTGCTTTTGCAAAGACTTTTTTTTTTTTTTTTTTTTTTGCGAAAAGTGATACAAAAGCCTATGGAATAAGCAACTAATGCCCCACAACCGTTTTTCGATGAGGTTACTGATCGAGACCAAGGACATTACAACAAAATGTGAAATGATTTCCGTATTGACTATCAGCCCATCAATCTGGAAGACAATACCTGAGTGCTTGTGCCCGAGATGCAAGCAGAGGAACAACTTGCATTCTTGTTGAATTCCTACAATACATCAAATGGCAACGAAGACCCCTCATCCTAAGCTTCTGTCGCATATCATCTACCTTCTTTGCCTGATGAAATATTAGACATATATGTTACTTGGAAGAAATTAAACTAGATATGATGAGTGAATTTCTTGTTTCAGAGAAAAAATATCCACCTTACTGCGATCCTTGATCAAGTAAGAAATACAATGGGAATTGCTTGATTTCACATCTTCCTCAATAACACTGGTTACAGATTTCTCCTGTTTAACACCTTCTTGTGTATTCATTAATTTCCAAATCGTTTTCCTTAAACCATCGCCACCCCACCGATATTCAATATGTGATGAATAGTCAGGGTCGGGATAAAGCTTGCCATGTTCTTCAGTGGAAGTTCCTGGATAAAACACTTCACTCCCACTGCTACAAATTAAAGCATCAAACTCAGTTAGTTTAATGTTCCCAGATTTTAGGAAGGCTGTCAATTCAGAAATCGACATAGCTGTTGAGATGGCAAATCCTGATACTCTTGCAATCTGTGGATCTGATTTAATGGCCTTAAGAATCTCCTGGGTTATCTGAATCATTTTCTTTTGAGGAGCTCCATTTGTGTCATAGCAATCTAGAGCAATTACAATTAATTTACGACGTCTTCGTAACATGGGATATTTGCTAGGAACATTGTCCTTTTTGTCACCCTCAGACTCTTGTTTACCCATCTCCGGTCTCTTCATTTTGCTTAAAACCCGATTAACTTGGTCTTGTATGGCATCAGCAGTTGCAGATGCATCAAATGATTCATTTAATGATGTTTTTTCTCCATCAACGGATAGTCGCAAGGACATATCTTGCACGTCTTTGAGTGAATCATTCAGGGACGACTCTTCTGCAGCCAGTTCATCTGACGGATTATCGGTTTTCCATTGCGGGTGTCTCATTCGACATGCAGCAACTCTAGTTAAGTATGTTCGACAATGTTCGGGCCATGAGAAGAGGTGTATGTTCTTCCAACCATTCTTCCTACACTCGTGCCACAGGTTCTTTTCTGATACTAACTTAAGTAGTGCATCAGCAATTGCTTGCTGATCATGTGGGTCCACAAGCAATCCATTGTTGAGTGCCTAATAAAGAGAAGTTTCCACAATTGTCATCCCTAGTTTATTTCATACTTATATAGCTATAGCAGAATTAATGTATAAAACAAAAATGATGCTGATCCTTCGACGTTCTTTTCCGTCTGCACCTTTTTGACAAACTTTGGAATAGATTAATATGATCAGAAATCATGCTCAATTTGTTAATAATGCAATAATAAACCATAGTAGAAATCGGGTTAATGATGAAGAAGGTAATTAAAGCATGGAACGCAAGTCTTTTTACCCGATGAATATCAACTGGACCACCATTCTTAGTAGCCACCATAGGAAGTCCATGTGCAGCAGCCTACAGAATTTTACAGAAAATTTAGGAAATAACCATAACTGGAATTTGAAGGATGCCAGAAGTGGATTTAATTCAACAAACCTCAATTAGAGTCAATCCAAAGGGTTCAACTAAAGCTGGATTTATGAAGACTCCCTGTGAAGTTTGTATAGCATGAGAACCATCGTCATAAGGAAAATATTACACAAATTGCAAGGACCAGAGGACTTAAAGAACCTTCGTTTTGCCAGCTAGACGGTATATCTCTGGAACGTCACTTTGCTTGTGATGTTTTGGAAAGGCAACTTGACCATAAAGGTCATACCTATCAACCAACTTCAGCACAGTTGTGAGAACACTAGCAGTTACTCCAGACATCTCATCTATGTCATCTCTGTTTCCCATTATAAGTGTCTGCGTCCAAAAATTTTGCTATTGTATTAGTACTGGACAATATCATATTCATTCTCAGCAAGTTTAGCAAATGGTGTCAAACCAATTTACCAGATTAGCGAGCTCCCTCAGCGGGCGACATTCTCCAAAGGCCTTAATGAGAGTGGTTATATTCTTCTTTGGATCTGGTCTGGACAATGCCAGAATCATTGGCTTATGTGGATTTGTTAGAAAACGCATGACCTGCAAAGAAACACGTACTTGATCATTATCTGCATGTGAGCACATCGACATTTTTGTTAACTTTTGCTACCCACCTCAGACCATATAGTAGGGATTGCTTTAGGAGATTGCCCATCAGCATTAGTGAGTGCTGCAAGATCCCCGTCAGCATCTGCTGTGTCCTCCTGAGCCATAACATTACTGAAGTCCATTCCAGGAGGAATAACCTACAAAATTGCGTCACCAAAAGACTGTCAGAAGCCCCATTATATATGTGCGTGCATGAACGTATGTCTACATATATATTCATGAAACCGGATTCTTACCGCCATCCTTGGCATGTAGCGACCATGACAATTGACTCCTCGTCTAGCACGAGCTCTTAAAACTTTCTCAAGTTTTACATCGAATCCATCATATAGTCCCCATTGTTCATCAATCTCCTGTTTGGTGCTTGTGATAATGAGTTCTGCAGCATCCAGTGAGAGCTCCTCACCTTCAATCCTCCTCATGATCCTGTATGTTGAATTAATATCCTCTTTTGATTGCCTGCCTTGCTTGATAAGCTGTTCTAGCTTGTTTCTACCGAGTGAATGTCCTGTTAGGACCATTGGAACATTTAAAGCACCTGAAAGGAGAGCAGCACTATCCCCTGCGTCTGCATAATGACCGTGGATTACGTATGGCCAAACAGGTTGGCCTCCACCTATTTGTTCACCCAAAGCCTTTGACATATTAATGATGTGTGCAAGAGCTCCATCTACAAACTCCTGAATATAAGGCCATAACAATTCTTTCCGGAGATACTTATCACGAGGACCAAAGGGTATTCTTATGATATAAGCTCCGCTGCTTTCTCCAAGATCAGTGTCATCACCATCTTCAGAACCCGTGTTTAACATCTCTGTAGGCTCACCATAGCTCCAATCCACTTCAGGTGACGCAATTTGGCGAGTGAACAGATCAACTCTATATACACCGGGCATGTTAGCAAGTGCTTTAGCAAGCTCCACAACATACTTAATCTGAAAATTGGATAGACTCGGGTAAGGATCTTAGTGCTAAGAAGGCAATTTGGAAGGAAGTTATTCCCATATAATGAAAGTGATGTGGTTTACCTGACCGCCTGTGTCAGAATCACTACCAAGCTCCATATTTTCACCTCGGACCAATCCATGCAAACTGGTCAAGAAAATTGGCAATTTAAATTGTATACCGCCTTCAGTTACTAGCTTAGTCAAACACTTAAAAGGAAGTTCAGATTGAAAGTGGCATCACTTAGACAAAATTCCATATGCTAGCAGTTAGTAGTACAAGCTTACCAACAGCACAGTAGAAATTACAAAAGCACAAACATTCAGTTACGATATGACGATTCAAATCTGATTTCAAATCTGGAAACAAGCATTTGAAATCTACTCAAGTTTGCATCAAAATATACATACCTAACTAGGATGATATAAAGCTTCTTTTCCTTGTTACTGTCTGACCACAACTCCAAATTGGAAAAGTTCCTCTGAAACCTTTTCCTCGGGCTGTCAAGTGTTGGCGTCTCCCCTAAAACATCCCCTTTTTCCCCTTCAGACAAGTCTTCTGACATGTCTTCTGTAACGTCTTTGCGTCCTTGTTCTCGTTCCAATCTTCTGTTTGTTAACCTCTGGAGGTCTTCCCATTCCAACTATGAAAAGAGTGGATTGTTTTAGAAGAGGTAAAAGAAATAACTATCCCTCTGATAAGTATGAAGGTTGAAAATAAAGCTGTTTTATCTTAAATAACGACAAGGTCAAATAATCTTAAGCATCAATATAAATTCTATAAGCTAAACAACCTTGCAACATAATGACATATAGTTACTTAATGCCGAAATGGAAAATAGATTGTTAAGTTGCAAAAGAATAAGCGGAAACTTATGCCAGTACATTGGCGGAACTGTAAATGAAGAAATTACTAGAAGACTTGAAATCTATAGATAATTCACCACGCATACATGTATCTACCGTGATGGAAGCAGGATTTTCACCAAGGGGATATAGTAAAAAAAATTGTCCTTGTATATACCTTTTGTTTTCAGGGCGAAGGTCGTTCGGATGTATCTCTACAAGTCAAAAAGATCTAGCTCATTTCCTTTTTCCTTCTATTTAAAAATTTAATCAGATTTCCTCCATTTTAAGTACATTAGTTATTGAAAGCTTATTCCAAAATCTGCAAAATATAAATAACAATCTAAGCTATAGTATACAGAAATGCACAAATGACTATACAAGTATCCTGCATGAGAAAATCCAGAGAACACAAGGCACAACACACAAAGACAAAAACTTTACTGGTGACCCTTTATTCAACAACCGCCAAACAAGTCACAAACACACAGGAAAAAACAGAGAGCAAAATCAAAAGTCAAAACCATTTTGACATTTACCCAATTCAAGAAATGAGCTGAGCTATAAAATACAAGTGAAAATAACAAAGAAACACCAGACAAAACCATTTCCATATATTAATCCAAAATTCAAAATCTCCCAAATGATATAAACACACAACCCCCTTTGTCCCAACTTATGTAAAGGTTCAGAGTACTAGGATCAAACTTAATTTTGACCATGAATTCAGCTATAGAGTTTTCAAATATATTAAAATAAAAATTTACATATTTATAAACAGCACAAAATCTACTACAAGTCAAACATACCTAATAATTCAAAAAGTTTAAAAAAAAAAAAATTACAATTAAAGAAAAGACTGTTTGACTCCCCGAATGGCAATACCTTCACCTAAAATGAGACGGATGAAGTATTTCTACAACATCTTTTGCATGAGAAAAATCACTAAAACATCGAGCATCCGATTAGGTTCAGGTTCAACACTAGGCGGTTTTTTTTTTTTTTTTTTATCTGTCCAAGCCTTTTTTACAGCTGTTCAAGCCTCAGTGGATAGACTTACCCGGTACAAGTATCGGTGGGAGAGTGTGCCCGTGAAATTAATCGAGATGCGCGCAAGCTAACTCAGACCCAACGTTATAAAGAAAATTACTAAAACAGAGATTCTCTTTGGACAAAACTTACTCGCAGGTGCCTGTAAAATTAGTCGAGATGCGCACAATGATGAGGGCAAGCTGACCCGAACACCACAATTTTAAGGAAAATCACTAAAACAGAGTCTCAAAAATGAGTCCACAACCGACCCGGACACCACAGTTATCAAGAAAATCACTAGAACAGAGTCTCTTGGACAAAATTACCAGCAGGTGCCCTTAAAATCATGCTTATAAGAAAAAAAAAAAAAAAAAAAAAAAAAAAACAGAGTGAAAACAGAAATAGATTTAAAAAATAAAAAGAACCTGTTTCTTCTTGCGAGCAAGATGCCAAATGCGCCAACACATATTTTCCAATCTAGAACTTCTCTCTCTTGTATTCCTTGTAGCAACAACTTTGATCCATGTTCTATGAAGATCAGTTTCATCAACACCTGTTACTACTTCTTCAACAAAATATTTTGTTGGATTGAATGCCAAATTCAATGCTGATGATGATGGTGTTTTATCCTCAATTGCTGATGCTCCACTGCTCAATATAGCTTCTAAATAACCATTTATCCATTCATTACCAGCCATTTTTTCTTCTTTCCCACCTCAAAAACAACAAAAAAAAAATGAAAAATAAAACAATGGGGTTTGCTATAAGATTGAAAAAGATTGAATCTTTTACATGAAAGATTGGTTTTTCCTTAAAAAAAAAAAAAAGTTGAATTCTTATTTATTTATTTTTTTTGATAGAAATTTGTGTGGATTGCTCAAAATGAAAAATAATTCACTTAAAGATTGAATCTTTGCATGAGAGTTGGATTTTTTTAAAACAAAAATTGAAATTCTTGGTTTTTTTAAAAAATTTACTTTGGGCTATGAAAATTGTGTGTTCCTGAAAATGAAAAATCAACCAATGGGTTTCATTATAAGCTTGAAAAGATTAAAACTTTACATGAAAGATTGATATTTTTTTGTTTTTGCTGAAAAAAATAATTAAATTCTTGGATTTTTTTTGTTTTTGTTTTTTGGGCTATGAAAATTGTTTGTGTGTTCCTGAAAATGGTGAGATATGATGAAAGAGAGAGAGATTTTCGTATGTATATGTAATTTTGTGAAAGAAAAAGAGGGAAAAGGGAGAGAACCATATGGCAGTTGAAGGTGGGACCAGGAGTTGACACGTGGAATTTATATAAAATTTAGGAGAGACAAAAGAGGAGAATGAAGGACACAACTTTCAAGGTTTGTGCGATTCCCTAGGCGAAGTGGGCGCCACCTTTGGATCGAAATACTGGTTATAGGAGAATTGTATGGCTTTTTAAAAAAAAAAAAAAAAAAACTGTCTTGGTGGAATAAAGAAAAGGTGAAATTAAAATTAAAATTGGAGCTTAGATGAAATTTATCAAAGTAACGTTTTCAAAACAAAAGAAAGTTTTTATGACTAATTTCTTTTCTTTTTTCCTTTTTGAAGTTATATTACTCCCTTTGTCTCAATTGACACCATTTTGTAGACACGTAATTTAAGAAAGAAAGAAAGATTTTTAAAATTTGTGGTCCAAAACAAGCCTTAAATATTTTTATGGCTAGAAGTCATCTCATAAAGTTAAATTGTATCTAAAATGAAAATATGACTTTTTTTTAGACAAACTAAAAAGGAAAGTATGTCACATAAATTGGGATAGAGGGAGTGATACTGTAATCTTGTAATCTTCTCATTTTTGTTATACACTCAATTTTTAAACATTTTTAAAAAATTCTATCTTGGTGGAACAAAATAATGTGAAAATTTAGATTAAAATTGGAACTTAGATGAAAAATTGTAAAAGATATTATCCTGAAAATAACTTTTCAAAACCAGAGAAAGCTTTTATGATTATTTTCCCTTATTTTCTTCTTCAAGTTATATTGTAACATAATCTACTCATTTTTTATTGCACACAAATGACTATTCTGTTGTCCTCACAAATATAAGATCAATCATTTAGTGGATAAAGTGAATCTTCCAAGGCCATCGTGGTAATAATTTGACTTAACTCTGCTTGCTGATTTTTTTACGTGAGCCTTCAAACGTCTTCAAAAAAGGAAATATTTTGACGTAATTATTGTTCATATATGTTAGACTGTTAGTAATGGCTACGAGAAAATTATCGTAAAGTTAGTTCAACTTTCAATTTCAGAACTTGATAATTTCAAAAATTGATGATGAATATGTTTGTCAGAGATATTTCAAGAAAAAAAAAACCCCATAATTTTATGATGAATATGTTTGTCAGAGATGTTATATACGTAATAAATTATCGTGTTAGTTGTTGTGAAACTGAATAACTAGTTAATTTTGAATTGCCATGGGGAAGTCAGCCATGGATTAATTACTAACATTTCAAAGTAACTGATTACTCATATGCTTAATCATATATATTTAACAGAAAATGTGCATATTACTGCAATCTTTGGGCAAATAAAGCATTAAAGTAGATGAGAACAACATTGAAGACCAGCGGAAGATAAAACAAAATTGATATTGTTATACGTAATAAATTTAATATTTTGATAATTTTTCAAACGCGAAATGTTTGTAGTTTATTCTAGATAGTTTCTGGATTACTGAATATTACTTTCAAACAATAATAGTTCTTTCCGGACATATAATTTTTCTACATAACTAGATCAAAATGAAGTCTATAAACGTCAAAGTGATTAAAAGAAAAGTCATTGATAGTGTAGAAGAATCAGTCTATAAGATATGATATGGTTTCATTAATTAAAGAGAAAAACATCAGAATTTTTGCTATTTGATACGGTATCTATCTATCTATATTTATCATTAAATTGTCAAGAGAAGTTCATTAAATTTTGACAATTTAGAGGGATCTTTGACGTGACAAACGAAAGTTGACCTTGAATTCAGAGAGGATTACTCTAGTAGTGAGAAATTCATTTATTATATGTTGCTGGAAAGTAACTAGGGTAACAATTTTCAATTTTTTGGTTTATGTTGCTAGAGAGAAGGTTAATTTCCCATATAGTCATATAAGTTTATTCATTATAACAATCAAGTCATAATGTTACGTCATTACTATATTAAATGTAATTCAACTTAATTTACACATTATCATAGACTCCATGTACTTGTGAAAGCATGAGACTACCCATAAGGGGTAATTTTTAGCACATAAATTTACTTTTGAGGTGGAATTACATTCAAAATTTTCTTACGTGATGATCCAAAATCCAATCCCAAATCTTGATTTAAATTTGCCCAACGCTAGGACCTAATATTATTGCTATTCATGCTTGAGATGTCCAATTATGGGCATGCAAAATTGCAAAGAAAGGAAGAAGAGGGTTTTACGTGTCTCCCATTAAAAATGAGAATGAGATGTTACGTTGCCTCTTTACATAATGATCCTTGCACGGTCACATAATAAACTAACTTAATTAAAGTCTATTTTACTTGTCTTTTTCTTTTGTTTGCTTATTTCCTTTTCAGAATTTGTTCTTTAGTTGTTTCTACAAAAAGTTAGAACTATTTAATGTTTTACAATGCATTCGGTTATCCGCCATAATATTTTACTATCTTCGTTTTAATTTATGTGGCAGTGATTGATTGGACACTGAATTTAAGAAAGAGCAAAAAAAAATAATTGAAATTTATGGCTCAAAATAAGCCTTAGACATTTATATTCGTCTCATTAAACATAAAATGAAAAGTTTAAATTAAATAATTTTTAAACAAATATATCATTTCTTGTGACACAGACCAAAAATAAAAAATATGTCACATAGATTAGGATGGTTGGAGTACCTACTAATATAAATTCTTCTTGACATGGTCATTTTCTTAGTTATATTATGTGCATAAATTGGATGTTTCGGCACAAGTAACCTTTTTGGTTTTGTTTATACTGTCGATTCTAATTTATTTGGAACTGAGGCATAGCAATTATTGCATTGTGTAGCTTTCTTATTCGATATTTCAAATTACTTATTGCAATTTCTATAAGTTTCAGGTTTTTGGTCATGTCTTTACTCACCTTTCCTACCCTGTTATCCTCTCTTTGATCTTTGTTGTATACTTCACATATAGCAAGTGCCCAACTTTAGGTTTGACGCTCGATGATCACCTACAATGGTTTGGTATATCTTCTAATCATATTATTGTGTTTGTCCCAATTTTGTATACACAACATATGTAATTTGTCCCTAGCAACTATATACTAAGCTCTCTCCCTAGTTTGGTATATCTTTTAGGTATAATAAATACTATTTTCTGCACGTACTTTCTTTTCTGCTAGATATTATTAATTTCTAGCAATTGGCTTAATTCTTTATTTTTATTTATTTATTTGGATAATTAAGAGAATGTCGCTTGAGATGGTTTAGTCATATTCTACATCGACTTCCACATAGATCGGTTCGTAAGTATATATGAAATCATGGTAAATGAAGCTGTTAAAAGGGGATGGGATAAACCTAAAATTACATGTATCGATGCGCTGCTTTTATGCAATTATAAACTCCATGGAACTTTATCAAATCTAGCGCAACTTACCATTTTGAAATTGTCTCTAAAGACATGCAATCTCTTGGAATCCATACAGACTTAACAAAAGACAAAGCACAATAGAAGAAGCGTTATATAGGCGATAACAATTAGTAGAGAAAATATTTTAGTCACGTTAGTACGATTACTTATGCTTTCTAGGCATCTTTTAGCTCGCTCAGATAGTTATATGTCAATATAAAAATATAAAGAACTTCTAATATTTTCTTATTTTTTTATTTGTTATATGTAACGTTAGTATGAAATGAACATATTCAAGTGAGAAGGACAACCATGTGAAGGAAAATAAATCAATCAAGTATAGCATTAGTACTCAATAATGAGAGAAGGAAAGCCAAAAGAAGTGACACATGTGTCAAGTTAGGCCAAATTTTGCCTTCTTCACTTTTTTTTTTTTTTGGTTTGCATGTATTCAAGGAATGGGAAAAATAGCCAAAAATAAATGGAACTGATTTAAAATGTTGGAAAGCAACTTGTGTGTAAAAGGTCAAAGAGGCTAAAGATGACAAGGAGATAGAGTTTGGTTGATGGTGGCTACTACTAGTTGGGATGATGAAATGGTTGCCACAAACTTTTGAATCAATAGAATAGATGTGTTATGTCCATCATGTGGCAAGAGTAACTTACCAATTTGTATTTGACGTCTTCTTCAATATTAGCCTTAACTAAAACATATGAATTAACACATACACACTAACATATATGTAGAAGGTAAATTTTACTAATGTTCGTTCATTTTTACTTTATTATAACCTAAGTCAATAAATTAGTTTTTCTACCGAAAAGTTATTCAACTTTTTTCAAGTATTTCGAATTCAATTTATTTTAATGTAATCAAAATGTAAGGAAACGAATGAGATATATATGTTCTATTATACTTATCCAAAGTTGAGAGCAAAACTTTTTTGTTACAAAAGATTGTTTAGTGATTTTCTATAAAAATACTTAGGTAAAGTTAAGTGATTTTTACATTACAAAATATAGTTTTGGTGTAATTTAATGGAAAAAGGTCCAACTTTTCCCCTAAATGTTGATCAAGAAGGGGATCGTTGTTCCAACAGTAGCAACATTGTCTTCTTCAACAGTCAGAACCTCCAACAATAAGGTATCTACCTCCCAAGCTCAAACAAATTATCGCCTCAAGTCCGATCATCATGAAATTAACTTATATGTAGATTGTTTTTATTTGTTGATGTATTAAAGTTATGTAAAATGTAATTATTTTTAGAAATATAGTAATTTTAGGCGGCAAGATATATTAGGGCTTATCTGACTCAAACTGATTTTGACCTCTATTCTCTTTCACTTGATGCAAGAAAGTTTCAATTTTGGGTTTGATAGCGTCAAACTGTCCATCTTCAATATCGTTAGAACAAAAAAAAAAAAAAAAAAAAAAAAAAAAAACTAATCTTCTTTTCAATTATTAAAAAACACAGGCCAATTACGAAAAAAATCATTAAAGAGGGAATTGATACCATCTTTCAAGCATATATAGTTTTTATAAGGAAAAAAAATTAAACTAATGAATCGATTTTTTTAATTACAAGCTTAATTTTATGTGCAGTAATCATATAAGATATCACATATATATACTATAATATCTAAACCATTTTGGCTCATGACATGTAAATGTGATCCAATGTGCAATAAGATTCATATCACACGTACTATGGTTATCTTTACAATTTTATATGTACATCTTCAGAAGTGTCACCCTCTATATTCTGTTTCTCAGAAAATAAAAAGTTTATAAAAAAAACTAGCATTAATCAGATCAGGAGACAACTTCCGATTAGCCAAAGCTTTGAGGTCAGTTTAAGCGACAGGCTAAAGGAGGAACAAAATAAATGAGAATAAACCAAGAAATGCAGAAAAGTACCAATTTGGTGAAAGAACAATATCAAGGGAAATGTGACATATAAACAATATATCAATCAATTTACAATCTTACACTAAGTAAAACTAAGGCCAAGAGCTTTCAGTGCATTTTGCTCATCCATCACTCGCCTCACAACCTCAGATTCAACATATATACCTGCCAGGATATTCGAAAGAAGCACATAATCACCACCGTATTTTTTTTTCCATCTCCATGATCTTCTGCATAACTCTTTATGAAAACTACAAGCACCTAATAGTGTTCTCCAAATCACAACATTCGACATATAGTATTAGGTATCTCCAACGCTATCTTTTCTGCTTCTTCTAACCTACCTTCCCTCCCTAACATGTCTATCAAGCATCCATAATGCTTAATGTCTGGTTGCGCATTGCATGGCTCATTTCTAGGGCGGCACTCCCAACCATTTTTTTGTGCGGATTTCCCTTCAAACGCACTGGTATTTAAATTTTTCCCCTCAAATTGCTGGTCTTTAATTTTTTCCCTTCACTTAAAAAAGTGACTGAAAATACCCCGAGGTTTACGGGTTCGAACCACCGCTCAGTCAAAAAAAAATCGCAATGCAAGGCTTTCGCGAGACCTCTGCCTTAAAGCCTAACATTTGGCCAAAGTTAGACCTATTCGGGCAAAAGTTAGGTTTAATTAAATTTGGGCAAAAGTTTGCCTTAAGGCCTGACGTTTGCCCGAATAGGCCTAATTTTCTAAAATTAGGGTAAAAGTTTGCTGTAAGGCAAACCTTTGCCTTGCGATTTTTTTTTTTTTTTTACTGAGCCGGGGTTCAACCTCGGGGTATTAAGCGAAGGGCAAAAATTAAAGACCAAAGAATTTGAGGGGCAAAATTAAAGACCACCGCCGAATAAGGGCAAGCGTGAAAATTTCCCCTCCAAGTGCATAACGTCTAATTAAAGAGCTCCAAAGGGTTAATATAATGGGTAATGAACTTTGGTTTAAGGTGTTTACTACAGTGGTAAATATTAATTGAGTATGAATTTGGGTGATTGCTTTGCGGTAATTTTGGTGTTTTTTAATGAGGTCAAGAAGATGATTAATATCTCTACCCATTAATAGTAGCAAAGTTTCATGATTTATTTAAGTTATGATAAGTGCTACTTGTAATCGGTTCAAACAAATATAACAACAAAAATGCTTTTATAAAAAACAAAATGTTTCTGTAGGTCGCCAGCAGCGACTGCTGCACAGTTTGTTTAGTCAAATTTGAGAAAAATTGACAAATATGGTCCCTTAAGTTTGAGATTAGGTCTAAATTTACCTCAAGGCTTGACGTTTGCCCGAATAGGCCTAATTTTGGGTTAAAGTTTGTCTTAAGGCAAACCTCTGCCTTGCGATTTTTTTTTTTTTTTTTTTTTCAGTTAGATAGTTCAACCTCTCTATTGGCGAAGAAAAATTAAAGACCAAAGAATTTGAGGGCAAAAATTAAAAACCACCGCCGAACAAGGGCAATCGTGCAGATTTCCCCTCCCAAGTGCATAATGTCTAATTAAAGAGTTCCAAAGGGTTAAAATAATGGGTAATGAACTTTGGTTTAAGGTGTTTTTTGCAGTAGTAAATATTAATTGAGTATTAATTAATAGTTGCAAAGTTTCATGATTTATTTTTAAGTCATGATAGGTGCTACTTGTAATCGGTTCAAACAAATATAACAACAAAATGCTTTTATAAAAAAACAAAATGTTTCTGTAGGTCGCCAGCTGCGACTGCTGCATAGCTTGTTTAGTCAAATTTGAGAAAAATTGACAAATATGGTCCCTTAAGTTTGAGATTAGGTTTAAAATAATCACTTTAGTTTGTAATTAACGGATTTGATCCTTTAGATTTGCTGAAAGTTAACACTTTTAGGCTTCATAAGATATTAAGTCTCTCTATCTCAATTTATGTGATACTTTTCGCTCCCCGAAATTCAAACTGCATGGACTTTGACAAATATCATAAGATGTATTTCTTTACCAAATTAATATGAGAAAAATTGCAAGTATAGTACTTTTCATAGAGTTTCCAAATATACAGTCGGACCTCGCTATAACAGCATATATATATAACAACACCTCTCTATAACAATTAAATTTTTTCGGAACCGATTTTTTATGCTATATTTTTCAGGATACCCACTAACCCCACTAAGACATGCGACAGGTGTCCAAAACTCTGTCCACCAAAACTTACAAAACTTCTTTAAAACACTAATCTTCTAACTAACACCGATAACTAAAAAGCAAAAATTAGTTATGAAATTTGTGGCTAATCTATCGCTGATAGCTGATAGCTAATATAATTGTCTATATTAATTCATCGCTATATATGTCCTTAAATAGAATTGGTGACAAATTGTTATTACTTAACGATACAAATTATTCATCGCTAATTTTTTTCTAGTGATGCTTTTGGTGAGTCGAAACACACTCCAAATAATATACACAAAAAATGGTCGAAACAATTGAAAAAACGTGAGAGAGTACTACTGCTACAAATATATATTTTTTTCTCTTTTTTGGTTTCCTATTCGGTGTTCGGTATCTGCATTGGAGTCCGATTAAATTGGGATTGCGCACTGCATAGCCCATTTCTAGGGCGGCACTCCCAACCATTTTTTTGTGCGGATTTCCCTTCAAACGCGATGGTCTTTAAATTTTCCCCCTCAAATTGCTGGTCTTTAATTTTTTTCCTTCACTTAAAAAAGTGAATGAAAATACCCCCGAGGTTTAAGGTTCGAACCCCCGCCGAAAAAAAAAAAATCGCAAGACAAGGCTTTCGCGAGACCTCTGCCTTAAAGCCTAACATTTTCCCAAAGTTAAACCTATTCGGGCAAAATTTAGGTTTAATTAATTTTGGGCAAAAGTTTGCCTTAAGGCCTGACGTTTGCCCTAATAGGCATAATTTTCCAAAATTAGGCCTAATTTGGGTAAAAGTTTGCCTTAAGGCAAACCTCTGCCTTGCGATTTTTTTTAATTTTTTTTTTTTTTTCGGATAATTTTCAAAAAATCGTCGATTTCAACCTCGGGGTATTTTTAAGCGAAAAAAAATTAAAGACCAGCAATTTGAGGGGCAAAAATTAAAGACCACCGCCGAATAAGGGCAATCGTGCAGATTTCCCCTCCCAAGTGCATAATGTCTAATTAAAGATTTCCAAAGGGTTAATATAATGGGTAATGAACTTTGGTTTAAGGTGTTTACTATAGTGGTAAATATTAATTGAGTATGAATTTGTGTAATTGCTTTGCGGTAATTTTGGTGTTTTTTAATGAGGTTAAGAAGATGATTAATATCTCTACCCATTAATAGTAGCAAAGTTTCATGATTTATTTAAGTCATGATAAGTGCTACTTGTAATCGGTTCAAACAAATATAACAACAAAAATGCTTTTATAAAAAAACTAAATGTTTCTGTAGGTCGCCAGCAGCGACTGCTGCATAGCTTGTTTAGTCAAATTTGAGAAAAATTGACAAATATGGTCCCTTAAGTTTGAGATTAGTAGGTTTAAAATAATCACTTTAGTTTGTAATTAACGGATTCAAGCCTTTAGATTTGCTGAAAGTTAACACTTATAGGCTTCATAAGATATTTAGTCTCTCTATCTCAATTTATGTGATAATTTTCACTTCCCGAAACTCACACTGCATGGACTTTGACAAATATCATAAGATGTATTTCTTTACCAAATTGATATGAGAAAAATTGCAAGCATAGTACTTTTCATGTAGTTTTCAAATATATAAATTTTAATCTTAAAATGTTGAGTTGATTTGATCCAATCTAGCTTCAAAATTTATTCAAATTAACTCTGAAAAAGCGAAAAGTATCACATAAATTGGGACGGAATGAGTACTAAGCTCTACCTATTAGATTTGACGGAAATAGAGGAAAAAGAAAGTCACATTAAATCCTAAAATCTGCAACACAAAAAACTACACTAGACACTAAAAAGATATTAAAAAACAATAATGGTGTATCTGCATAGATCATTCTCTAGAAATAAATTAAAAAAAACAAAAAATTGTACATTTGAATTTGACCAATTCTCGCTTCTATATCAAGGTGATTCAACATTTAATATATATGCATAAAAGAAAATTTTAACCTATGCATGTTTCTTGCAATTAAGCATTAATATTTTAAACCAAGGGTAAATTTGAACCTTCAAAGATAGCTCTCCTTAATTTTGATTTTTTTTTCCCACTCTCTTTGCTACTCCGTCGATAATCCTTCCTTACCTCCTTTAACCTCTATACGGTTAGTCTTAACTCAAAATCTCAGAAATATTTTAATTGAGGATGATGTGTATAATTAAAGATGTGACATATTTTAAGTGTCTAATATAAACACCTTATCGTGTGTTCAGATGCTTAATTGAAAATAAGTAGTTCGAGTGTCTAAATTTTCCTCTTTTATATGTATCTATCTATCTATACTAGATGATGAAGGCCCATGCACAAAAAATAGTACCACGCTTTTCTTTTTTGTCTGTCTAAAAGAGCATAATATATTTGAGGACATGTCTATATATTAAGCCATAAAATATTGCACAAACATCACCTTTGGTTGCCCCTCAAATGTAACATGTACTCTAGTATTTTCCTCTTTTATGTGTATCTATCTATCTATACTAGATGATGAAGGGTCATGCACAAAAAATAGTACCACGCTTTTTTTTTTTTTGTCTGTCTAAAAGAGAATGATATATTTTTATATTTATAAATCATTTAATTTCAGACTTCCCCTTTTACCTTTAATGAAATGATTTAAATTCACACAAATATTTATGACTTGTTTTAGACCACAAGTTTCAAAGAACTTTCCTTTCTTTTTTAAACTTCGTGCCTAGTCAAACTATGTCACATAAACTACGACAGCGAGAGTACCTTTTAGTAATATAATTATGGAATTTTTATTATAGAAAGTATTATAATTCAATTAATTGAAAATATCAATAAATTATTTTACTTAATCCGCTTCTCCCATATATGATTTTCCTGGTTTGGTTCTCCAATTGAAAGATTTGAAATACACCTTTTCCTACAGAGTTTCATGCCATCGTCTCTTTCTACTCAACAACACCGAAAAACGCTTTCAAATGTTAGCATCTATTGTAGTCTTAAATTTTTAAGTATAGACTAACTTCATCATTTTAAGAACATATGTGTATACGTTTCTTGACCGTTTATATTTCGTCTTCTTGATATTATACCTCATTATTTGTGTGAGGCGTACGTGTCTAAAATTAGTGCATTTTTATCCTTACCCAAAGGTATAAGTTTTAAATCTTTTGATTTTATGACTTTTTTAGCGGTTTTTGTGTTCAATTTAAATCTTTATTTCTTTTTTC
Organism: Lycium ferocissimum; assembly: GCF_029784015.1. Lineage (NCBI taxonomy): Eukaryota > Viridiplantae > Streptophyta > Magnoliopsida > Solanales > Solanaceae > Lycium > Lycium ferocissimum. Next base: position 2,978,755 of record NC_081342.1, on the reverse strand, counting down.
CTGAATTTCTCTTCTTTAAATTTTCTCTAAGTGTACCTTTACCATTTTCTGAATTTGTTATAATTATTATAATTATTTAATTTTTTTTTTTGCAATTGTCTCCCACTTCTTCACGTAGACCCCACCTTAATTTTTTTATTTATATTTTTCCAATTGTCTCCTAATTCTTCACGTGGACCCACCTTAATTTTTTTATTATTATTTTAATTAATAACTATATTAGAAGAGTGGGTGATTGACGACCAAACCCACTCTTCTAATTTCTACTATAGTAGAAATAATATAAAAGAAGCATCACTATAGCCAAAAAGGTCCTATACATTACTCTTATGACAAATTTACATATAAATAGGCAGCTAATAAAACTGACTTTATGAAAGTTTCTTGGATATATATTGCCTTATTGTTTTTTTTGGCTATCGTGCTTTTCTACATTTTTGTGTCGATGAATAGGCTATGACGAGTTTATGTCTGGAATACATTGAGGGTTCTTTTGTTTTGTATCCTGTTTGAGCATTGCAATCTTGGGAAAAAAAAAAAAAAAGGAATTGAAAAAACTAGATGGTGTTTAATTGTTTAGAATAGCTTTTCACAAAAATATTTCTAGTTTTTGTTAATTAACAGTTGTGTTTTGATAGTTTAATTTTTATACATGATCTAGGATTTAATTTTTTCAATGTACATCTTGTTAGGAACGTGCGATTATTTTTTTAGTTTATTCGAGCCAACTTAATAGGGTTTTTTTTTATTTGTAAATATGAAATTACATCTAAAAAATCAAGAAACCATAATTAACATCTTAAACAAGGAATTGCATTAACAACATAATTAAAATCAATATTTTCACCAAGGGACTTGCATCTCTTATGTATATTAAAAAATGAATTTGCACAAGTAAAATAACTAAAGGGACAATCAAAATAAGAAAAATTATAAATAAATAAAAAACTCTTCACCAAAGTAAATTGGAATTAGATAAACTACAAGTAAAAATAAATCATAAATTTCATATTTTTTTCTAACCATCACAATTTAAGTAGCTATTTAAAAACAACAATTATATAATAGCATAAATTTTTATAATACACTCCCTCCGATTTTATACCTATTTTACCCTTATTATTAAGTATTCCAATTCATTTCTCATTTTATTTATTTCTTATTAAGAGTGTCCCAAGTCATATATAAACAAGTAAACATGGACGGAGGAGTAATAAACAATAGAAATAATAATTAAAAAAATTGAATTTTGATCTCAATCCAAAATTAATTTTTCAATTTAAATACATAGAAATTATATTTTGAAGTTTTTATTTGTGTGTTCCTTAAAATAATAAAAAAGAAAAGGTGATATAACTAATAAAGATAAATAGAAAATTACTTAACGCACAAAGAAAAACAAATTATTTCAAACTTGTGTCGCTAATTTTCAAATAATTAACCTAATTTAAGCAAATTACAACATAAGTATATAAAAAAATTATTAATTTAGGGGGTGCTACATGCCACCCCCCCCAAAGGGCAGGTCCGCCCACGTGTCCGGATTATTTTTCACACACTAACCAAATGATGGGTGTCTAATATCCACCAAAACTTTTTAAAACACTAATCTTCCAACTAACACCGATAACTAAAAAACAAAAATTAGTTATGAAATTTATGGCTAATCTATGAGATAGTGATAGCTAATATAATTGTCTATATTAATTCATAGTTATATATGTCCTTAAATATTTTTTTACTTAACGATACAAATTATTCATCACTAATTTTTTTCTGGTGATGCTTTTGGTGAGTCGAAACACACTCCAAATAATATACATAAAAAATGGTCGAAACAATTGAAAAAACATGAGAGAGTACTACTGCTGGAAATATATTTTTTTCTCTTTTTTGGTTTCCTATTCGGTTTCCAATATCTGTATTGGAATCCGATTAAATTGGGATTGTGCACTGCATGGCCCATTTCTAGGGCGGCACTCCCGACCATTTTTTTGTGCGGATTTTCCTTCAAACGCGGGTTAATATAATGGGTAATGAACTTTGGTTTAAGGTGTTTACTGCAGTGGTAAATATTAATTGAGTATTAATTAATAGTAGCAAAGTTTTATGATTTATTTTTAAGTCATGATAGGTGCTACTTGTAATCGGTTCAAACAAATATAACAAATCGGTTCAAACAAATATAACAACAAAAATGCTTTTATAAAAAAACTAAAAAAGCAAAAAATGTTTGTGTAGGTCGCCAGCAGCGACTGCTGCATAGCTTGTTTAGTCAAATTTGAGAAAAATTGACAAATATGGTCCCTTAAGTTTGAGATTAGGTTTAAAATAATCACTTTAGTTTGTAATTAATGGATTTGATCCTTTAGATTCGCTGAAAGTTAACATTTTTAGGCTTCATAAGATATTTAGTCTCTCTATCTCAATTTATGTGATACTTTTCGCTTTTCGAAATTTAAACTGCATGGACTTTGACAAATATCATAAGATGTATTTCTTTACCAAATTGATATGAGAAAAATTGCAAGTATAGCACTTTTCATCTAGTTTTCAAATATATAAATTTTAATCTTAAAATGTTGAGTTAATCTGATCCAATTTAGCTTCAAAATTTATTCAAATTAACTCTGCAAAAGCGAAAAGTATCACATAATCTGATCCATATAACAACTATCTTCTTTTTTGGTAATATAATAATTGCCCATCTCTATAAAAATAGAATATCCATGATTACCAATAATAAGTGTAGAGATTTTGACCAAATATTTGATCCTTTAATACACCATTTATGACAAAGTATATCATGAATATATATTTTTTCATCATTAAAAGATTTCCTTCTTTATACAAAGTGTGATTAAGCTTAGAATTTGACAATTAAAAATGAAAAATAAAATTTTATGCATCTTTTTTCCTTATAACAGCGAAATATTATCTAAATGTCAATGTTGTTATATGTGTATCTATCTATCTATCTAGATGATGAAGGCCCGTGCACAAAAATAGTACCACACTTTTTTTTAGTCTGTCTAAAAAAGAATGATATATCTTTATGTTTAGAAATCATTTAACTTGAAACTTCCTTTTTTACCTTTAATGAAATGATTTAATCCACACAAATATCTATGACTTGTTTTAGACCATAAGTTTCAAAGAGCTTTTCTTTCTTTTTTAAATTTCGTGCCTAGTCAAACTATTCACATAAATTAGGACAGAAAGAGTACCTTTTAGTAATATAATTATGGAATTTGTATCATAGAAAGTATTATAATTCAATTAATTGAAAATATCAATAAATTATTTTACTTAGTCTGCTTCTCCCATATATGACTTTTCTGGTTTGGTTCTCCAATTGAAAGATTTGAAATACACCTTTTCCTACAGAGTTTCATGTCATCGTCTCTTTCTACTCAACAACACCAAAAAACGCTTTCATGTGTTAGCATCTATTATAGTCTTAAATTTTTAAATATAGACCAACTTCATCATTTTAAGAAAATATGTATATACGTTTCTTGACCGTTTATATTTCGTCTTCTTAATGTTATTCCTCATTATTTGTGTGAGATATATGTGTCTAAAATTAGTGCATTTTTATCCTTACCCAAAGGTATAAGTTTTAAATCTTTTGGTTTTACGACTTCTTTAGCGGTTTTTGTGTTCAATTTAAATCGTTATTTCTTTTTTCCTGAATTTCTCTTCTTTAAATTTTCTCTAAGCGTACCTTTACCATTTTCTGAACTTATTATCATTATTTAAATGTCCGTTTTTTTGGCAATTGTGTCCTACTTCTTCACGTGGACCCCACCTTAATTTTTTTTAATTTTTTTTCCAATTGTCTTCTAATTCTTCACGTGATCCCACCTTAATTTTAAAAAAAAAATTATTTAATTAATAATTATATTAGAAGAGTGGGTGGTTGACGACCAAACCCACTCTTCTAATTTCTTGTAGTAGAAATAATATAAGAGAAGCATCACTATAGCCAAAAAGGTCCTATACATTACTCTTATGACAAATTTACATATAAATAGGCAGCTAATAAAACTGACTTTATGAAAGTTTCTTGGATATATATTGCCTTATTGTTTTTTTGGCTATCGTGCTTTTCTACATTTTTGTGTCGATGAATAGGCTATGACGAGTTTATGTCTGGAATACATTGGGGGTTCTTTTGTTTTGTATCCTGTTTGAGCATTGCAATCTTGGGGAAAAAAAAAAGAATTGGAAAAGCCAGATGGTGTTTAATTGTTTAGAATAGCTTTTCACAAAAATATTTTTAGTTTTTGTTAATTAACAGTGGTGTTTTGATCAGTTTAATTTTTATACATGTCTCGATTATTTTTCAGGATACCCACTAACCCCATTAGGACATGCGACGGGTGTCTAAAACTCTGTCCACCAAAACTCACAAAACTTCTTTAAAACACTAATCTTCCAACTAACACCGATAACTAAAAAACAAAAATTAGTTATGAAATTTATGGCTAATCTATCGCAGATAGCTGATAGCTAATATAATTGTCTACATTAATTCATTGCTATATATGTCCTTAAATAGAATTGGTGACAAATTTTTATTACTTAACGATAAAAATTATTCATTGCTAATTTTTTTTTTGGCGATGCTTTTGGTGAGTCGAACACACTCCAAATAATATACATAAAAAATGGTCGAAACAATTGAAAAACATGAGAGAGTACTACTGCTGCAAATATATTTTTTTTACTCTTTTTTGGTTTCCTAGTTAGTGTCTGATACCTGCATTGGAGTCCGATTAAATTGGGATTGCGCACCGTATGTGTAACACCTCGTAAAACCATATTCATGATTCAGGAGGTTAGAAACCCAAGAAGGGGATTGTTGGAATCGAAAATATGTTTCTGTTAAGAAAAACCCAGTGTTACGCTACAAGGGACGGACCGTAACATGTGTCACGGACCGTCGTTCATACCGTAATGGGTGTGGCTTGAAAAATCACCGTCTCATAACTTGGACCAAATGACGGTTCATCATTACGAACCATAACAAGTGTTACGGCCCGTAACAGGTAGCCGTAACCCAACCTCAAAAATCAGACCCTCACTGGAAATTTTACACGCGTTATGGTCAAGTGTTACGGACCGTAACAAGGTCCGTAACAGTGCTGCGACTGAGATAATTAAAAGACGGGAATTCAGTTTTTATTTCATAAGTCTCATTCCTCTCAAGCCTTAACAAGAAAGTTCTCTCCTCTCAACTTCTCCAAGCATTAAGGTAAGCTCCTTAAGACCATCCTAAATGAATTCCATCAATTTCTCATGAATTCTAAGTAGGAATTTCATGTTCTTAACATAGGGTTTTCAAGAAAACTCAATTAAAGGGATTCAAGACTAGACTTTGGGATTCTTATTCAAAGTTCAGATTTTCATTACGAGTTTGGAGCGTTACTAGGTATGTAGAGTTTTATCTACGTATGGAAACATCGTTGTTCTTCCCCACACCCTTCTTCCATAAATTATGAAGTTATACGAAAACTAGGGTTTTGATCATGATCATGATCATGATAACCTTAGGCCCATGTCCCATGATCATAATATGTATGAAATTTTTAGTAATTCTTCATTGAAGTTCTTGATAATTCCTTATGGTTATTGAGAATCTGTCCTAATCTATGACAAACCCATGCTTTGCATCCTATGGGTTCTTACATGCAAGTTATGACTATTATGATATTTTCAAGAGATATACTACAAGTTTTACAAGTTTTCATGCAATTATATTATATAATTACTCTCACGCCATGATACAAAATACATATATGCTAAATACAAGTCATGCTTTTATGAAACCATGTTTACAAGTTATGTCACGAAAATCAAGGGCTTCTTAGCCAACTATATCATGTTCATATTTTTGGGAGTTGCACAAATTATCGTAGCCACCGTAGGACAAGGATCGCTCCGCCTAGTTAGGACGATTCCTTAATTTTTCACTGAATGGATCCATCAGGCACGTTACACCTTATACCCTGGCAAGGTATGGGGGGGTCGGCTCTCTTGTCCGGCCCAGGTACCGTACTCCACGTACCCACGTGGTGATATCATGTTGTCGGTTTATGAAATGCTTTCCCTACTTACCATGTTTTACTCATGTTATATATATATATATATATATATATATATATATATATATATATATATATATATATATATATATATATATATATATATATTCATGCTCATGTTCATGTTCAGGTTTTCAGTTTCACTTCTTATCATGTTATTCCATGTCCCATGTTATTTTTTTCAGTTGCTTTACATACCAGTACATTCAATGTGCTGACGCCTCCTTTTATTGCCCGGGAGCCTGCATTTCATGATGCAGGTACTGATTTACAGGATGATGCATCTGCTTAGTAGGACTTCGCACTTATCAGCTTTTGGGTGAGCCCCATCTCTTCCGGGGTTTAGACATTTATTATTTATTTATTTTCATGATAAGATGTGCATTTAAAGGTATGCTAAAGGCTTTGTCCCAGCGGGTATATTTTCATGTTCAGACTTATGTTAGAAGTTTCATAGTCAGCTAGGTTATGTCAGACTTTCAGAGTCGGTTAGCCATTTTGGCTCATTTATGATATTATCCGCATTCATGATTTAAACAAGTATTTCTATTTAATATTAGGATTTACTATGTTTTACAAAGGCTCACTATGCATCCGTGTCTTATTCGCTTATGATACGTCTCGTGATGATTCAGCAAGCCATGTGGTTCGCTCGGTCACACGCAGTATCACACCCAAAGGCCGTGTTACACCCAGGCCATGGTTCGGGGAGTGACAACATGACCCATTTCTAGGGCGGCACTCGCAACCATTTTTTTTGTGCGGATTTCCCTTCAAACGCACTGGTCTTTAAATTTTGCCCCTTAAACTGTTGGTCTTTAATTTTTTCCCTTCACTTAAAAAAGTGAGACGAAAATACCCCGAAGTTCTGAGTTCATATCCCCGCTCAGTAAAAAAAAAAAGAAAAAAAAAATCTCTAGGTAAGGCTTTCGCGAAACATCTGCCTTAAAGCCTAACACTTGCCCAAAGTTAAACCTATTTGGGCAAAAGTTAGGTTTAATTAATTTTGGGCAAAAGTTTGCCTTAAGGCCAGAAGTTTGCCCGAATAGGCCTAATTTTCTAAAATTAGGCCTAATTTTGGGTAAAAGTTTGCCTTAAGGCAAACCTCTGCCTTGCAATTTTTTTTTATTTTTACTGAGCCTGGGTTCAACCTCGGAGTATTAAGCGAATGACAAAAATTAAAGACCAAAGAATTTGAGGGGCAAAAGTTAAAGACCGCCGAATAAGGGCGATCGTGCAAATTTCCCCTCCCAACAAAAAATTTTCTATTCCCGGGTGCTTGAACTTGGACCTGTGATTGACCCCGACCATCTCACCACAGCTCATATTGATTTTAGAAATGTAAGTTAGGTAACTGTTTCAATTGCAAAACATTACAATTCAAAGAAGGAAAAACATTGGATTAGCTTTTTCTTAAATTCTATTTTGATTAACTTAGAGGACTTTTCAATATAGCTTTTCTTGTGCTTATGGTATATTGGTAGGTATATAAAGGCAACACGAGTGAATGGTGAACTACCAAATGTTGATCAAAGTTGGTTTCTCAAGATTCATGTGAGAATTTGGTACACTAATAATAGGATTTTAATTCCCACAACAGCTTATATATGGTGAAATGTGGAGAATGTTCTAAAGGAAAGGGTTGAAAATGTTTTTAATATATATTATACGGAAAAGGTTCAAATATGCCCCTAGACTATTGGAATAAATTTAAAAATATCTTTCATCTAACTATTTTGCTAAAAATATCCTTCATTCACCTATTTTAGCTCACATATGTCTTTTGACTATCGGTCAACACTAAATTAAAAAAAACGTGTTTATTACTGGTCCACATTTTCTCACTTACCGGATCAGCCCGAAACCCGCCCCAAAAACATAAAATTTCTCGGAAAAAATCATTTTTGGTCATTTTTGCTCTACTTCAAGATTTCTCAAGAACCTAATAATGGTGCTTCTAAAATTATTCACTCAAATCTAATCAGTTTGAAATAGCGACAGATATGTGTGGTTCGGTATTTTACATGCTTGCTGGATTAAGTCTAGTTTCCTTTCTTAAAAGAAAGGATAACAACTGGTCCATCTTGTATTTTCAAAATTTCTCTCTACGCAAATAATGAAATATTTACCTACTTGATAAAAAAACTAATGAAATGTTCACCTGATAGACAAATGGATCGATCTAGTTAGCGTAAGTTTTTAAATATAAGCTGCTAAGATTGTAGAAACTACAAGGCCTTAAGTAGTTGGAACATTTGCACATTTTTTAAATTTTAATTAGCTCGTGCCTATTCACTTATAGACTTGTAATCTCAAAAACACCATTTTGTTACGTTTTTGAGAAAGCTTGAAGAAGATGAGGAAGTAGAATAAAAATGGCTAAAGATGACTTTTCCGGTGAGGTTTTATATTTTTCAGGCGGATTCTGAGCGGGTCGGATAAGTGAGAAAATTGGGTGGGTACATTTATTTAATTGGGTCAAAAGTAAAATTGGACCAGTAATAAAATGTCACGTGGAATTTAAATAAATTTATATTTTAATTTAGTGTTGACCGTTGGTCAAAGGACATAAGTGAGCTAAAATACGTGGATGAAGGATATTTTTAAACCTTTTTCAATAGTCCAGGGGCATTTTTGGACCTTTTCCGTATGTTGTATTTACGAGAATAACGGTTTTTAAAAATATTTCTTTAAAATATTGTAATTTACTTTATTTTAAATTTATATACAACTTGATATGTGGTGTGTTTTTCAAATTCCAACGGAGACAAACACATCATGTGATGTTTTCCAATCCGTCTAAGCCTTGGTGGATAGAATTACCCTATACATGTGTTGGTGGGAGGTAGCACATATCTCATAGAGTTAGTCGAGATACGAGAAAGCCGACTTGGACTCTACGGATACAAAAAAAGATATTTGGATTGTGGTCAATTTCCCCCTTTTTAATTTAAGTTCAAATTCTCATCAATTGTAGCTTTATGTCTATACCATAAATGTTATTTAGAGCTGATTTTTTTCTTTTTTAATTTAGACACCTAATTCTCGTACCTTCATTTTAATCCGAAAAAATATATATTTAAAATGTCTTTCTTCTGGATATTAGTTTTTCTACTAATTTTAACCTAGAAAAAGAAAATTCCAGCTTTTAATCTCAATTCAATAACATTTTCCCTGTATTTTCCAAAGTTTTATTACATTTCTAAAAAAATATCCACATTTTTTATATATAGATTCTATAGTATTTTTCTTCCTTTATAGGATTTCGGTAGTGTCTCCTCTCTAATTTTATAGTGTTAGGTTTAATTAGCTGATTTACTGTGTTAATTTACTTTTCATATATTTTCTATAGTTTAGTCATTAAAAAAATATATCATGTTAACAGATCTTGATTTTCTTTTAAGAAAAAATAAATAATAAAACAGAAAAAGGAAAAAGAATAATAAAAAAAATGAATTTTTTTTGGCTCAGGATCAAACCCAAACAAGAAACCCGAGCAGGCCCTTTTTCCTCTAAAGGGTTTGCACGAATTTTCTTCAAACACCACGGTCTTTAATTTCGTCCCTCATATTTGTGGTCTTTAATTTTTGTCCCTCTTATTTATTTAATAAAAATATTCGGATCTACTTCACTCTGCATAAGTTCTGTAACATTTATCTTCGGAAACTAAACTTTTGCTTCCCTCGGCATTAGTTTTGTAAGAATTAAGATAGCCGGCATAAGTCCTATGATTGTGAAGTTTGAATTGTCGTATCCGGTATAACTTGTGTGATATAATCTAAACTATGCAGAGCGAAATCTAATGTTATGCGGCGCAAAAACTGCTGAAGGACAAAAATTAAAGATCACAAATTTGAGGGCCAAAATTTAAACACCATCCTGAAATAGGATTATTTGTGCAAATGATCCTTTTCCTCAGCCCAATAGCCTCTACCCATGAACCTACTTGAACCCAGCCCAAGTCCAGACCCATAACCCAATTACCCGACCCTATTCATAAATTGACGCTTGAAAAGTTTCATATTCTGTCAATTTTTATCGAATAATGATGAAAATTTTTTATCAACCAAACGCCATTATAGAAAAGTTTTACAGTTATCATAAAACTAAAAAAACTACTCCAAAAGTATTTTTCAGTTGTTCCAAATTATGGAATTTTTCTCCTAGTGGTGTTTAACTGAAAAAAAAAAAAAAACTCAAAACATTTTTTGAAAGTATAAGGAATTTTTTTTGTAATTTTGGAAAAATGGCTTCACAAGCTTCCGAAAACAAACACCTTATAATATACATAGGGTCCAATATTTTTTTCACGCGTTGTCCAATATTCATTTTGAGATTTGACTAATGCGGAGTCGTGAAATCTAATTCAAAATCTTTAAACTAGGGGTTGAATAACTTGATCCCACTAACTATATGAGCATTAAATATTTGCAGTATTTATTAATATTAAAATCATCGCATACTGGTTTGACTATTAGTGCTTGCGAATATTGTTTTATGTATTTGAATATTGGTGAAATAATTTACAAGTTATTTGAGCAGTATTTCAAGTAAAATAAATGACTTTCACTTACTGATTTTCAACTATTTTATTCAAGAGAAATTTTCGTCCAAATACTATAGTAATTTCCAAGTACTTTTTTCTTATTTAAACTTCGACTTCAATAAAATATTATCCAAATGAATACTACTATGTTAATAGAAAATCTCATCTAATTCCAAGAGACAAAAGAGTAAAAGACAGTATTATAGACACTGCACAATTAATTAGTGGTTGACCACTGTAAACGTAGATTATCATTACCTCTAAAGTTTTTATTCATCTAATGTCTCATAGTTCCATGTATGCATATAAATAAATCCAATTTTGTTAGTTCCTACGGGGTAATTTTTTTTTTTTTTCTCTCTTCTAAAAAATGAGTCATCCTTTGTTCAAAACAATCTTCATTTTCTTCCTCTTATCTTTTCATATAACAGGAGCAAGTTTTTTTCGCCCAAAGTTTTTAGTTGCGATAATTAATTATCTACCAAATAGCAATGTCCCTTTAAAACTTCATTGTCAATCGAAAGATGATGATCTTGGATATCATAATCTTACTGTTGGCCAAAGTTTCAACTTCACATTTCGTGAGAATCCTACTTGGACTACTCTTTTCTTTTGTCATTTTTGGTGGCATCCAAAAGAAATTATGTTCGATGTGTTTAATAAAGGGCAAAAATGTATTAAAAAGGGACCTGTTTATAGTCATGATTGCATATGGATTGCAAAGTCAGATGGTTTTTATTTGAATGGAGTTAAAGAACATGACTGGTAATAGTTTAATATAATGTCTTCGTGTTATGATAATATGTATTTTTGCTCTATTTCTCAGTAATAAAGTTAAATTACTTAATTTAGTATATTATCAGGTAAATGTTTATGCATCCCTCTCTCTCCTCCTCTTAATTTAATGTACTTGGCTAAACCTTAAGAAAATGAGGCAAGATGAGTGAAGAATTAAACATGGGTGTAGTTTCCTTCAAGTCAACTTAAATTAGACAGATTGGGAATTAATTGACTAGTTTAAGATCTGTGCACAAATAACGTACATTGATTTATGACAATAATTAAGTTGATCTGCAACAACATTTAATACTTAAGTTGATTTTAACAATAAATTTGGCGCATCTCAATCTTATGTTCAATGAGTTCAGCCCATTGTATTAAATCAACAAATGGATTATAATTTAACCCGTTTGAACTTGAACGAATTGGATAAATTACCAAAAAAAAAAAAAAAAAAAAAAAAGTGGTTAAATTCTCTACCTCTACATCTAACATAAAATAAAATCCGTGAAACTTACTATATTTATTCCTTAGAAGGGATCAGATCAAGGCCCTATTACTAATCTTGTTAGGCCTTTAGTTGTCAAACTTGTGCATTAGCTCTCGATCATAGATGGTTCAGCCATGCTGATACCACAAAATGATTGAGAACTACGAGCCCGTCAAATTTTTTGAAATAAGTTTGTATTAAATAAGTTGATTTAGAGGAAATCCATGAGTAATTCTTCTTTTATCTTGTCTCAATTTTGAAAGCATAGACCATCACATTAAAAAAATAGACCATCACATTAAAAAAAGGGATGAGACTGACGGAGTAGGCGGGAACACAAATCACAATGGGCTGGGTATATGCATTTTTTTCCCCATAACACAACATGGTTTTTATTCAATATTATACAATATTTTGGTTCTAAATTACAAGAAGATGTATAATATAGCTAAAATTATGACCAGTCGTGTATTTTAACTCCATTCAATTAAAATTCATCTAAATTTGCTAACCATATGCATATGTGAGTATGAACAGGTCCATGCTTGATACATCTATTTGCGTCTTTAAACACATCAAAAATTGCTTTGGATGCCACAAAAAATGACAAAAGAAAAGATTTCTATGAAATAATTGCCCTTCAAATTCAAAGTCAAAATTTTCATAATAAGAAAGGTTGTATCCAAGATCGTCAATTTTAGATTGACAATGAATTTTTATCGGGACAGAGCTATATATTTTGCAGATTATTATTAATTGAGACCAAATATGACTTGCTACGGTGTCCAGCTTCTATGAATTCAAAAAAAAAAAAAAGATAAGAGCAGCACGATGAAGATCATCATATTGATCAATAGATAGTTTATTTTTCGAGAAAACATTCTTACTATGTGTCGGAAATAGTCTCCCTACCCCACAGAGGTAAGGATAAGGTATGCGTACATTCTATCCTCCACAGACTCCACTTGTGAGAGTACAGATGTTGTTATTGTTGTAGTACATTTTTACTATGTATAGAAAATTTAGAAGTTGGATCTATATATATCCAGACATGAAATATAGGAGTAGTAAATGTCTATAACTTTAGAGATTAATAAACAAAGACACAGATTATAGTGATCTATTTGACTAATCAAATAGTTTATATAGCAATGTCTACAGGAATGTTGTTTACTCTTTTATCCTTTTGAATTTATAGAAATTGTACATAAAAAATGAACATGAGGTAAAATAGCCTATTACAGGTGTATGAGATAATACAATTACAACGAAAATAATATCCAATATTGTTTTAACTTTAATATAACTTTACACTATTGGATATTAGTTTCGCTCCAATTATATTATCTCAGACATCTGTAATAGGCTATTTTACCTCATGTTCATTTTTTATTATATACTCCTTCCAATCCTTTTTATCTCTAACTAAAAAGATGGTCGAAAATATTTGCCACTTAAGAAAATTTAAAAAATAAACATTTTTTTTAAATTTAACTTTAATACTTTCAAGAAGGCATATATTCATAAATTACTTAGTTAAGGGAAAAATAAAAGTAATCAAGTCAATAACTCCATTAACACCATTAAATGATTCTTTTTAAGGAGTGCATCAATACTTTAAATGATGGATATTAGTGAGCGGAGGAAGTTCTTAAGTACTCCTAAAAGGGAATGATGTGAGGGAATATAATTTTATTTATTTATTGAGTTCTGAATAAATTATTTATATATAATTAAATAATATTTAAAGATACGATTCGCTTTCACTATAACAATCAAGTTTTCTTTGGGACTGATTTTCCGTGTTATTTTATATTATATTATTATATATATTTTTACAACAACATTTCACTACAACAATTAAATGAAGACAACATTGTTATAAAAAAATTTAATCGTGCAAGATTCGAGCCAAAATTACCGAACTCTACCGAACCCGTAACATTCTACACACCAAATGAGTTATTTAGCAAAAGGAAAATTTGAGTCAATGCAAACATCTGATACAAACCAAGTGGGTTGCCGGAGCTTCATTTGAAGCTCAAGAAGATTCCAGTCGACACAAAAAAGTGAAAATAAAGAGATGAAGAAGCTTAGAAGCCCACTCGGTGAACAACTTAGTTATATCTGAAGTGAGCTTGTGGGTCAAAATCACATTTTGGGCTATAAGAGTTTATTAGGGCTAACAAAATTAAACAACCCTTGCTTTCTCGGTGAGGAGTTCAATTTTGTACATGTATAGGTATTTTTCTTTGTTACATTTCTTGTATAGCAAGATAGGAAGCTACTAGAAGGTAGAGTAAGATAATTTCGGTTAGATTTTGTTACATGGGTAATTTAGTATTTTACATAATTTTATATTTGTATAAATGGATGTACGGAAAATAAAAGTAACTGAAGTCAATAACTCCATATCAACACCATCTCGAAATATATACGATTCTTTATAATATGCAAACACACACGTAAGGGTAGGCACACAACCCACATGCATCAATACTTTAAATGATAGATATATACCAAGATATAGGCTCGGGACAAAGGCACTCCAACAGTCTCTTAAGTACTCCATGAAACGCGCCCCCGAAGAAAGGGGGTCGGTGATGTGCAAAGCGGAATATAATTTTGCCAAATGTTTATTTTCAAAATAGAAAACATGCAAGGGCACGGAAAATATGGTCGCCCGCACGTCGAGCCATAACACGACATAACACCGAAGGTTTCAAATCTCCGTACAACCCCGAACGCAACACATCATCACAACACATCATAAGCCATATCACAAAGATAACTGTAAACGGAACCTCAACCGAATATAACACCGGAATGTATCATAGCGCGCACGACAACATAACCGGCTCCGGATGTACCAAAAACCGCACGACGAGTTATTTATATATATATTAAATAATATTTAAACTCATCACGATACCTCCCACAACGATATCGAGGCAATCCGAGCCCTTAGTCGAAAGTTATGAAGCGTTCGTAGTTTCAACATCGTTTAAGAATAAAATTCTTATGAAAACCAGTTTTTATAACTTTGAAATCATTTTTTTCCAACAACATCAAAACCAATATTTTCCCACATCAACATATCCAAAAAGACAAGCCAATCATTTCTTGGAATTTCCGCGAGGCTAGTATCGTAGCCTATATTTCATGCCAAAAGTGTTTATTTTATATTCCATTCTCCATTACATAACATATATATATTTTTTTTCCACTAACACACAATCTGCTACGGAAAATTGGGCAATTTCACAACTCGGCCAAATTCAACAACACAACAAACCAAACAATCATTCCAACAATATCCACAATCATAGAACAACATTAAAAATCCTACACATAAAATTTTTTTTTTTACAAACCAACATGTAATCAAACTAACGCATATTCAATTATCAACCCAAAACCATTCAAACAACATTCAAGAGTCTTTAAATAATTCATACAATATTTCCAACAACCCAACAAATACTCCAATCCACCCGAAATAGTCCCAAACCCGAGAACCTTATCTAACACATTTCTCGGTTTCAAATCATGATTCGCTCCAACAATCCATACTCTAACCATGTCATTTCCATAAATATAAAAATCACACTAAACACACAAAATCTTCCCAAAACAGCCCACACTTACAATACCAATCGAATCATTAAACTCTTATTTCCAACATAGAATCCTCATAACAATAACAACCAAAATTCCAAGGAAACTTAATTCATTTCTTGCCATACACAAGAGGCCATATTCGGCCAACCTCACATACATACATATTAATGATTTTCATTTGTTTCAACACTCTACAATAACCAAACATGCTACATAAAACTCATACACCAACTTTAACACAACACACACATACACGAAACCACCATACACGAACTTCAAATACAAAACTTTCATGAATTTCATCCATAACAACCTACAACAACACACATAAACCTTTCATAACTCATAAAAACAAGATTAAACTTACCTTTCTTCACAAATCCTCAACTTGTCCAAAGTTGGCCAAGGATGAAAACGAACAATCCAACGCTTGAAACAACACCTCCACGTTATCAAGCACCTTCCAATTAGTAGATTTGCTTAGGAGAAATAATTTTGGGAAGGCTTAATCTTGGTCTTGAAAATTTGCTCCCATGGCCGAATGGTTGATGGTTGGTTTTCTCCAAGTTTCTTGATTTTTCTAAGGAATGAAAGTGAGGAGATAAGATGACCTTGTCATCTTTTATTTACACTTAATGGCCAACCATGTGGCCATGGCCCACTCCAAAGGTGGCCGGCCACATGGCCCATTTTTTTCCAATAATTTCCAACTTCCCAAAACTTCCACTTTGGTCCCGAATTTTCTTGGATGTTGCCATACCAATAACGTCATACACACTTAGGTCTTACGACAAAATCGAAGGTCACACGTCTCGACTTCGCGTCCCGGAATGGCCTTAACCCTAACTTGTCATAGTTAACCCGAATCGTCCCAACGTTCAAAATACGGGATGTAACAGAAATACACAGAAAATTTCCTATCTAGGTTGCAATTTCATCCTTACTCCAACATGGTATCAGAGCCAGACCCATTCCAACACAATTTTTATTCGATGTTAGGCTCCCATCTTATATTGTCCAAGCTCTAGATGTCCAGTTCTGGCCATGCTAGGGTGTTGACTCTCCCACATCGGTTATGGAATGAGTATTTGGACTCTTTATATGGACTTGGGCAATCTTCCCCGCAGAGCTAGCTTTCAGGGTTGAATTAGGCACAAAATTCAGTTCTTTATAATTTTTACAAAGGGAAAGATTTGGAGAGAATTTTTCTTCCATGTTTTCAAATGTTTCAAGATTTATGGTTTCATTTTCGATAGTTAACTGGTCCTCAATCTATTCATTCTCATTGATAATTATACATTCATGTTAGATCTTTCATTCCGTTGATGGATTCAATTTGACTTCATTGTTCTCCGACAAATTCAAGCGACACAAGATAACCCTGCAAGCAATTACTCCTTTCGTTACATTTGAGGATGGGTTATTTTTACAGAAAGAGCCCAAAATGGGGGTACGCTCTTTTTTTTATACCACGAATGGGTATTTCGTTGGTTATCCAACGAAATACCCAGCATTTACTGTTCATGGCAGTTTTTTTTTCAACCAAAAATATTTTTTTTTTTTTTTTTTTTTTTTTTTGCATTTCGTGATGCTATTCACGAAATAGCATTAAATTTTTTTTTTTTTTAATTTGGTTCATACAAAAAACGAAATTAAAAAAAAAAATTGTCCTATTTCGTTGGTAGTCCAACGAAATAGGACAAATTTTTTTATTTCGTTTTTTGTATAAATGAAATAAATTTTTTTTATTTCGTTTATACAAAAATGAAATAGGAAAATATAATAATTTTTTTTTTTGTATTTTTACTACTAACGAAATAGTATTTGGCTCATACAAAAAGGGAACAAAAATGACTCAATAAAAAATCAAATGAACCAAAATACCCCAACAAAAAAAAAGAGTTACAAAACTACCTTTAGCGCGAAAAAATCGCTAAAGATTTTTTTTTTTTTTTGCATCCGGATGGAAAAAAAAATTTGGTAAACTTTTTTTTTTTTGTTTGAAAAAACTTAGTGTTTTTCATACTTTGACCAACGATTAGCTGTCGAGACTCCGAAAACGTCAATATTTTATATAGGGTGTTGAATGTGGCCCAATACATCAAGGATACATAGACGTTGGATAGTCATTTTAGGTTGAAAAGGTGCCGATGGTTTGAGTATTTGAATTTTAGTCAACTTTATATGTCGAGAAAATTAGTCGGCTTTATTTTCAAAAAATTGAAACGCGAGAAGTGAAATTGACATTCACGACTACATTACCACGGGATTTTTACGTTGAAATCTATTGCGTATCATCATCTTATAAGTAAATAAAGCCGAAAATTTCACGCCAATTTGGGGAAAATTGAAATTGAATGGGATAAAAGGTGTTTAAAAAAATCGGCAAAATTTCTCGAAAAAATACGCAAGTTAAAAAAAAAAATGCTTTATAAAAGTTATGACCATCTAAAGTTTGGTAGACCACAAATTAGTTTTCACCTTATATTTTTTAGAATTAGAATTAGATTTATATTCAAAATAACGTTATGTCTTGATTAAAAAATAACACGCTTAAATCAAAACCTTAAAAAATAAAACAATTAAACTTTAAACAAAATTTACTTCGGCTACCTTTTCCAACCCTAAAACGACGATCCGAAACGTCCTTTGTATTGAGCAAATGTTATCGTGTTCTATATAAAATTATATTTTCCTATTTCGTTTTATATAAACGAAATAAAAAAAATATTTTAAAAAAATGAAATTAAAAAATTAAATATTTTTGTCCTATTTCACTATGCGAAATAGGATAAAAAATATATAAATATTTTTATCCTGTTTAGTTGTCCAAATTTTTTTTTTTTAATTTCGTTTTTGTTATCTATTTAATGCTATTTCTTATTAATAATTTAAAAAAATTATTATATTTTCCTATTTCATTTTTGTATAAGAAATAAAAAAAATTATTTCTTAAAAAAAAAAAAATTGTTTAAGTTTATACAAAAATGAATTATAATTATTTTTTTTAATTTGATGGATTCAATGAAATAGCATTAATTTTTTATTTTTTTACTCATAACAAAAGCGAAATTAAAAAAAAAAATATTTTTTTTGTCCTATTTCGTTGGACTACCGAAATAGGACAAATTTTTTTTTTTTAATTTCGTTTTTGTTATGAGCCAAATAAAAAAAAATTTAATGCTATTTCATTAAGCACAAAATGCAACCAAATTTAAAAAAATTATTATATTTCCTATTTCATTTTTGTATAAACGAAATAAAAAAAAATTATTTCGCTTACACAAAAAAAGAAATTAAAAAAAAAAAATTGTTTAGTTTATACAAAAATGAATAGGAAATATAATAATTTTTTTTTTAATTTGATTGCATTTCCAATCAAATTTTATTATATTTTCCTATTTCATTTTTGTTTCATTTTAAAAAAAAAAATTGTTTCCGTTTATACAAAAATGAAATGTCATTTCGTGAAATGCTTAATGAAAATAGCATTAAATTTTTTTTTTTTTTTTTAATTTGATAACGGCATTAACAAAAGCGAAATAGGACAAAAATATTTATTTTTTAATTTCGTTTTTTTTTGTTAATCTTTGTTATCAATTAAAAAAAAAAATTTAATGCTATTTAAATGAATAGCATCACGAAATGCAAAAAAAAAAAAAAAAAAAAAAAAAATTTTGGTTGAAAAAAAAAGCATATGAACAAATGCCGGTATTTGTTGGATAACCAACGAAATACCCATTGTCTTAAAAAAAAAAGAAGCCATTTGGGCTCTTTCTTATTTAAAAATAACCCATTTTGGCTCCGGACTCCATTTATACGTGTCTTATAAATTTGACCTAGCATAGAGTTTGAGCAAATTAAAATTTGAATCTTGTGGTCTTAAACTAAATATATGTATATTGTACCAAAGTATCTGTAAATCTTGTGATCTTAAATATGACAAGCGAAATGTTAAAGTTAAAGAGTTACTAAATATAAAATGTGACATTTATTTTCTAAACGAACTAAAAAAAGATGATACACAAATTAAACAACCAAGTGCTAATCATGTTCTCATTAAATGAAAGCAATAAGATAAAGAATTCTATTTATTTTGTCAAAATAACCAAATTACAAAGATGAGATACAAGATTACGAATATCACCAATCGTAGTATTTGGTTAAAGCCCATGCCGGTGGATTAACCATCTTGGCTAAGTAGAAACCATCTGATTTTACCGACCAATAACATGTAGAAGTCTGATCTCCCTTGCCTTGCTTAATACATCTAACTGGATCATCAAATACATTAAAAGTTTTCTTTTTTGAACCCCACCCAAAATCACAATAAAAAAGAGTAGATCTAATGAAGTTCTCATGAAATGCGAAATTCCAATTTTGCCCTGGAAGAAGTTTGTGAATTCCAAGATCATCCTCTTTAGATTTACAATGAAATTGCAATGGACTTGAGTTTGCATTAGCAATATACACATGATATGTCTTTTGTGAAAGACTGGTAACTTCAAGAAAAGTGAGTGATACTAAGATTATAAAGAAGACAATTTTCTTCATAGAGACACTCATTTTTTACACTACCTTTGGATCCTCTTTATAATTACAGAAGAAGTTGAAGGTTTGTACTTATATATAGTTGAAAGAATTGGAAACAATAGATGGTGTTTAATTATTTAGAATAGCTTTCCACAAAAATATTTCTAGTTTAGTTTTTTTGTTCAATTAACGGTGATGTTTTGATCAGTTTCATTTGTATCCATCTCAACTATTTTTATCGGATACCCACTACCCCCTCAAGACATGCGAGGGGTGCTTAAAACTCTGTCCATCAAAATTTACCAAAACTTCTTTAAAACACTAATCTTCTAGTTACTAACACCGTGCACTACCAAAAAGGAAACAAGAATTCGTTATGGAATTTGCGACTAGTATATCGCCAGATAGCTAATAGGTAATAAAAATGTCTATAATCCCTCTCTAATATGTCTTTTAATAGAATTGCTGATTTTTTTTTTTTATTGTTTAATTGAGAAGAACTAAACTAGGGATATATCAGTTATCTTCTTTTTATCTTGTCTCAATTTTGAACGTGTAGACTAACACATTAATAAAAGGATGAGATACAGAGGGAGCTTTTTTGTGTGTGGGGGTGTGTGTGTGTGAGGGTGGGGGGTTTTGGGGGTGGGGGTACAAATCACAATAACATAACATGGTTTTTATTCAATAAACATTATATTTTTGTCTAAACTACAAGAAGGTAATATAGCTAAAATTATGACCAGTCATGACGCTTTATAGTACATCTATTTGCATCATTAAGCACATAAAAAATGTTCTGCTTTGGATGCCACCAAAAATGATAAAAGAAAAGAATTCTATGAAATAGATGCTCTTCAAATTCAAAATCGAAATTTTGATCATATAAAAGATTAGATATCCAAGATCGTTATTTTTGGATTGACACTGAATTCTTAACGGGACAGAACTATTTTGCAAATTATTAATAAATGAGCCCATCTATGACTTGCTATGCAGTCCCACTTTTATGAAATGAAAAAAAGGAAAAGATACAGAAGAGTAGAATGAAGATGGGAAACTTACATAAATGACTAAATTTTGGAGGCTATTTTTTAGGTATAGTTATATTTTTAGTAATTACATTTCCAGCTTCTGACCAGGAGCCTTTGATAGATTCTGATGGAGTATTCGCGCGCTACAGTAGATTGTATTCAAAATTCGGCTGTGTCACTTTTTGGTGTATTCAAGTTACATTTCGTTGTATTCAAGTCAAATTTCGATGTATTCAAGTTAGATATATTCAACTAAGTTGTATTTAAGTCAAATGTATTCAACTCAACCGTATTCAATTGTAGCTACTTTTACACTGTATTCACTTTATTATATTTAAAATTGATTGTATACAAAAAAACATCCTTCAAAATACAAGAAACAAAAATACACCCCAAACACATTTTTGCACTAAAAATTAACGAATACACCCAAAAACTGAATACAAGAAATAAATCTCACTCTATTCATTTGTATACACTTCAAAATTCACTGTATTCATTTGTATACAAGAAATAAAATTAACGAATACACTCAAAACTGAATACAAGAAATAAAATTCCGGTCAGATCTAGTTGTTTCCATCCAGATCTAACCGCTGTCACCATCGTCGTCATCAACACCGGATTGTATTCAAAAATAGAAAGCCACTTCTCGCCGTATCTCGATGTTTCCGTCCGTACGCCATCGAATGTCTGTTGTTCGCATCAGATACAACAACTATTAACGCCGGTCAGATCTGTACAACAACTCCATGAAAGCGCCATAAAAAAAAAAAAAAAAAAACCTCCGTTAATGCTCCAATAGAGACCAGCGGAAATATAACAAAAAATCGACCGTAAAAACCATTAGAAACACCAAATAAACTGCCAGAAACAACCCCAAAACAGCCACCACATCTCCTCTCTCCAACCATCATAAAACTCATGCTACTGCTCGGTACGAGGGCTCATTATAAAGTTGTTTTGTTGTGTTTGAAACGGTTTCTTGTTTTGAAATGTTAGTAATTGAAAGGTTACTACTTTAGTTTTAGTTTTGGGTAAGCAATAGAGTTTTGAATGTTGAAAAATTGAAATGTTTTAGTGCTATGTTACTTTTGCTTAATTTATACCATTACAGTTAGAGAAAGAGAGGGAAGAGAAGATGGAGTGGCTGATGTGGCGAAGGGACGGGCAGTGGCGATGGTGTGGCTGCTCCGGTTCACCGGAGCCGGGGGAAGTGGGGGTGGGGGGGGGGGAGGGGGGGCGGGGAGGGGGATATGGAAGGGTAGTGAATAATGAGATGATGGATATTCTACTTTAAATATATATGTAGCTATTAATTGTATTTAACATATTACTTTTGGCTATAGAATGTAATTAATCTAAACTATAGCTACTAAATCTAAATATGTGCCAGAGTTAGTTATGCCATGTAGTTATCCCAATGAAGATCATAGTATTGATCAATGAATAGTTGTTTCTGAGAAAACATCTTTACTATGTGTAGGATATATATATATATACACACACTCACACACATATATACACACACATATGAAACAGTAGGAATAGTAAATGTATACTTATAACTTTGGAGATTATAAATTCGACTAATCAAATAACTAATATTGCAGTGTCTGCAAGAATGTTGTTTACCCTATTACTCTTTTGAATTTATAGAGATTGTCTATGATATACTCTTATAAACATCTTTTTTTTTTTTTTTTTTAACTAATTCATCTTTAAACTCCAAGAAGGAATTTAGTCATGTATAACTTAGTTAAGGAAAAGATAAAAGTTAATCTGTTCGATAACTCCATTAACGCAATTAAAATGATACTTTTCGCAGAATGTGTCAAGACTTTAAATGACAGATATAACAAAGCGGAGGAACTTCTTAAATACTCCTAAAAGGAAGGATATGAGGGGAGGGATCTGTACTCTGTAGATATAGAGCCAAAATTTTTAATTTATGAGTTTTAAATAATATATTTTTTTTTTTTTACTTATTGTGTTACAATAAACTATTTATACATATTAAATGAATATTTAAAACAGTTGGTTAGACACTGAGACTTCTCTATAACAATCATCTCCTACAATAATATTTTACTATAACGGTTAAATTTTCCTTGAAATCGATTTTTCATGTTATGTAACATTATATATATATATATATATATATATATATATATATATATATATATATATATATATATATATATATATATATTCTTTATAACAACCAAAAAATATCCGAAAAACAGCATCATTATAAAATATTTGTATTAGAGCCAAAATAATTGAATTCTACCGAACCAATAACATTCTACTAACTATTAAAACGCGTTTGGCAGAAGGAAAAGTTGAGACAACGTAAACATACGAACCAAGTGGCTTCCTTCTTCCTTCCCAACAATTCAAACTAAACTTTCACACGGTTTCAATGTTTGACCAAATGGTCTCTTCCATACAAGTACTTCCAATATCCCTCTACTAGTTGTCACATTTATTTTTTAATGACTTCTTCATTCTCTCCATCTCCATGAATAATATAGGGATAAAGCTTCCTTCTTTTCTTCAAAAAAAGGAAAACGAAAAAGAAGACAAAGAAAAATATCTAAATTATCTCACAAATGGAAGTTCACTACTAGAAGAACAACTTTCATTTTCAAAAAATGGCCACCAAAAAATACCCCTTAGAAGCTTCACTGCAGAAGAAATCATCAATTCAACAAATGGATTTCAAGAAAGTGTTGGCCCCTTCTTATACAAAGGTAATTTCAATGAGAAAAAAGTGCTAGTGAAAAAATACGAGAAAAAAGCTACAATGAAACGTAAGCATGACCATGTCATACGTGACATAGTAATTTCTAGTGAAATGAGTTACCACAAAAATGTTCTCAAAATTATAGGCTATTGCTTAGAGTTTGACAGGGTAGCTTTGGTTTACGAATATTCACAATTTGACTATCTCTTCAACTGTACTGAATTCTTGACATGGGAAAAAAGAGTTAAAATTGCTATAGATATTGCAAGTGTGATTCTTTATCTTCACACTGAATTTCCAAGACCAATTATTCATAGGAATTTAACCTCCAATAATGTGATTTTGGACCAAAATGGGGTTGTGAAATTGTACAATTTTGAATGTTGTATACCACTTCCAGTTGGTAAAGTACACGTACAGGATGAGTTAATAGGGACAGTTGGTTACTTAGATCCTGAATATGTGTGGTCTAGTAATGTTACACTAAAATCAGATGTTTTTAGCTTTGGTCTGTTTATGCTTATGTTGTTGAGTGGGAAAGAAATTAAGGTAAATCATGAGGGAAAATATTATAGTGACGATTATGGTTTGATTTCTTTGGAGAATTATGCATCACTATGTATTGAGAACAATAAGTTAGAGGATAATCTTATTGATTCCAAGATTTTGCAAGAGGAACAAAAGAAGTTGAAGGCATTTTTGAATTTGGCTTTGAGATGTGCTAAAAAAGTTGGAGAAAATAGGCCAAATATGATTGATGTTGCTAGAGAGCTTCAAAGAATCAAGAAGGGTGAGTTGCAAGCATTGTTGCCTACAATGGAGTGTCTTATTGTCTGGAATTGAAATATTGAAGCATAGATTGTTTTTAATTTCTATGTGAAGACTCTTAATTCATTGATATGGGATAAACATTGTGAATATTTTGTATATCTGAAATGTAAGGGCTAGCTTTAACCAGGAAAAAAAGAAGGCCTAGCTTAGCATATTGATCTATCTTGATTCTGATTAGAATGAGAAACTTCTAATCAGTACCCAGTTTAGGAGTCAAAAGTATTGCAAAGCTTATATGTCACCAACTGCTAAAAAAGGCATGTAAATTAGTTCATAGACATAGAAAGAAAAGCATGTAAATTAGTTCATAGACATAGAAAGTCTTTGCTATCCAAGCTCTGTATTTTTCTCTCATCTCAACATTCAATTTACAACGAGCATTGACGTGTTTTAATGGATATTGTAGATATAAATAGTTAAATGCAATATTCTCTAGCTAAACCAGATTTATTCCATGAATGGGCTAAACAACATTCATGATTCATCACCAATGGAGCCTCGGGAAGAAATTTAAGTAACTTGATTCTGATTAGAATGAGAAACTTAATTTCTAATTACATAATGGAGATGCTTCAGGATTTAACTGGATTATTCATTTCAAGTAATCTAAGAGAGGAAGTCATTATGTGCTTTCTTCTTCCTCTATTTAACTCACTTGCAACCTTTCACCCAGATATAAATCAGAAAATAGATATGTATTCTAATACACACATCAAGTATCTTTCCGAAAAATCCTAAGCAAAAGGGGTACAAATACTGACCTGCATGTAAGACTTCACCAAAGGAAAATTCAAGATATGAAGAAAATTAAATCAGATCGGTGAAAATGCCATCACCAAGAAATGAATGCAACAAAGAAGAAAGAAAGAGAATAAGTAAAACTCACCAGACATCACAAGTACAACAAAGATAAAAAAATTACATACTCATCAACAAAAGAATTTTCAAAGTGAAAGATTGAAGTACCTAGAAAACAAAAGAAAGTTGAGATACTCACAGACAGAGATGCGTCTTCGAGTGAATGGGAGCATTGTGTATTCAAAAGTTGAGCAGACTGAATTACAGGAGAAAGATACACGTGTTGAGTTAGGCCCAACCCTATAGTACAATTTGTACTTCTTGTTGTACAATCTTTGAGTGCTGTGTTCGTCCCACCAAACTATGGCTTATAATATATAGAAATACCAAAGGTCAAGATAACCTCAATTATTTATTAACTGACTTTATGCTTGAGCCCAATTACTCAACTAATTATAGTGAGGATGAATTTTACCAGTTGAGGCCATGAACTCTGCTAATAATCTAACACTTTAAATAAATGAATTTGGTTGAGTCTCAAAGGAAGAAAACAAGTGTCTTTATTCACAGGGTAACAAACACTTCAGAAAAATCACAAACTATGAAGATAAAGGCTTAAATTTGCATCACCAGCAACATATTAGACTTGAATCCTGCAATTTTCAAAAATGAAGAATTAAAGTTAATTAAGAGCTTTAAGGATGAAGGAGGTAGAATATATACATTGATATATATACAATAATCTTTTGAAAGATAAAGATCAAGTTGAATACCTGGAGGTTACACGCTAATATCTTTTCTTGTGTTTTTTCATTGTAGTAATAATTTTGTGTTCCAATTCCTCAATCATCCTCGAAAACCATGCTGGACTTTGAGTTGACAACATTATGTATATTAAAGATAGTCCAATAATTAGACCACAACCGTAACCCATGAGAACCACCTGCCAACTGATCATTGGTGAATCTCCTTCTTCTCCCTGATCTAGCTCAACTGGAGTCATTGCTTATGGTACCCCATCATCACCGCCACAACTTTTTGAGAGTGGAAATCCACATAACCCATCATTCCCTTTGTATGAATTATTCTCAAATGTATCAAATTGTTTTCCTTTGGGGATGCATCCAACAAGATGATTGTGAGAGAGATATAAGACTTCAAGTGATGTGAGGGATGCAAGCTGTTGCGGAATTTCTCAGCCAATTTTGTTAGATGAGAGATCCAGTGATTCAAGTACAGATAGTTGTCATAGTGATGCTGGTATATGACCTTCCAAGCCATTGTGAGATAAGTTCAACATATGAAGCCCAATGAGATCTCCAATAATACTTGGAATATAACCTCCAAATCTATTGTTAGAGAGATCTATAACTATGTTTGTTGTCAAAACACGAGGAAGTTCAAAATCCAATCCCTGTGTTGTCACTATCAAAGAACTTGTGTAGTAATAAGCAGTTACACCTGCTACATACTCTCGGATTCCACTATTCTCATCAATTTTTTTCATAGCTCGAAAATTCTCAAAAAGGCTCACCGGTAATTCTCCACTAAATCCATTGGATGAGAGATCTATTATTCGAATTTGAGCAAACAAGTTTTCAGCCCTTGAATATTTTATGGGCCATGCAACTTATTTGATCTCAAACTTAAAATCTTCAAATCGTAGTGGGTTCCCAACCATTTGGAAATGTGTCATTCAACTCATTGTTACCTAAATCAAGCAGTTCCAAACCCTTGCAATTGATCAAAGATTGTGGCACTTTCCCCTGTAGCTTATTCCCATCCAATTTAATGATCCCGAGTGTGTTTTCCAATATTAATTGTCCCACTTAGACTATTGTTGCTTAAATCCAAAAGCCAAAGCTCACTCATCTCACCCAAACATTGGCGGATTATTCCCTCCAAGTTATTACTTCCCAAATCTAGCGTTGATAGTGTTTTCAGATTGCAGATAGTTGTCAATCTGTCCACTAAGATTATTTTGAGAAAGGAGAAGATTAGACAAGCTCTGCTGGTTTAGGAGTGACTTTGGAATAGGACCTTGCAGCTGATTGTGTTTTAAAACAATTGTGCTCAATGTTTTGGACTTGAAATCCTGAATTTTAGTGAAATTGTTCTTGCTTAAGTCTAATTCACTTAGTGAAGGAAGGGAGAATATACAAGAAGGTATTAGACCAGTTAGGGAATTGGATGAAATAATTAAGGATCCAAGTTGTGTCTAGCTTTGATTACAAGATAAGCACTCAATTTGGCCATTCAAGTTGTTTCCCCTAAGTGATAAGTAGTCAATACTGGTGAGATTCCATATAGGTTTAGGAAAGGGCCCTGAGAGATTGGAAGAATGCATGTCCAATGTTTGCAGTGAAGTTAGATAGCTAAATGATTCAGGTATCCTACCGGTAAAATTCACACCTCCAAGATATAACTCCATGAGAGATGCACTGCTATTCCATTTGGTTGTGGGAAACCCAACAGTGAGCTGAGTATTGTATGATAAAACAAGAGATTCCAAGTCGGAAAGGTGGAAAACTCTTTCGGGCAATATACCAAATAACTGTGTGTCCCCAAGCCTTAGAGTTGTTAAAAAAGAAGAGAAATTTAGAGGAATGGTGGAAGAGATGTTCACAAAGCTAAGGTCAAGCTCTCTTAATTGGGTCAAGTTCTTAAGGAGCAGTTCAAAATTGTGAGGTCCTAATCTAAGCCCAGATGGATTAAAATTCCCTATACGAAGAACGTATAATTTTGAAAGATGAGAGATTTCAGAAGGGATTAGACCAGAAAAACCTGAATCCCCAAATCAAGATGTGTCAAACTAGAAAACTCACCAAATTTAGGCGAAATGAGCGACCCGGAAAAATTATTAAAAGACAAATCAAGCCTTTTGAGATTGGAGAGTTGAAAGAGGCTACTATTAGAATCAAACTTGCCTTGAAGTTGGCTGCAAGTGAGGTTAAGCTCAATCACTTGTCCAGTCGTCTCCTCACAATAAACTCCATCCCATTCGCAGCAATCTGTGCTCTTGTTCCACGTAATTATTTTTGGATGAGAAAATTCACAAAAATCAGAAGCATTGGGATTTATGGTAAACATGTGCTTGAATTGAAGAAGAGCAAGGGCTTGATCATTGGGGCATAAATGAGGTAAGGATGAAGAGGAAACAAGTTGACAAAGAAAGGCTATATATAGCAGAAACAACGCAAGTATTCCATAACCCATTTTTGTTACTAAAAAGATCAAAATTGAGTTGGTAGAGAAGAAATCAAGAAATTTTTGCTCTGTTCGTCTATTCAATAATACTGAGTTATATATAGCAGAAAGCAAAGAAAATTTACTACTGTAGCTTTGGAGTAGTCAATACGAGGAAGGTCACCTAGTCATTTTCAGTTTTAAAATTTTGACTGGTTAGGATGAGGACTTGGGGTAAAGACCTTGACTTACGAACCAACATACTTTTCCTTTACTCTGCTTTCACTATACAATCAAGAATCTCAATCAAGTTCAGAGAAGGTTCCTAATATTTTTCATCAGCACACAGTATTATTGTAAGGTTCCATTTAAATCAAAGTAGAAACCGTCTACAATTCAAATACAATCCTAAACAAAGAAAATTGTGTGGAGAATTGAAACAAACAAAAATAAATAGAGAGATAAAAGAGAAGAGAGAACTTTATCTTTTTTCATCTTGATTTTACTCTCAGATCACCTTATTACTTGTTGATTAATGGGGTTTTCAGCTTGCTGGGTTAAGCTTTTGTTTTACTGCTTATGGTTAAAGTTTCCACCTTCTTTATTTGGGTCTGTTGACTTAGTCAAATATTGTTTCTTGTCTTTTAATTGCACGGTTTGCCCTTCAAATGGGCTGGACTTTGATTTTTACCCCTCAAATGGGCAAAGATCCCTAATTGCATGGTTTGCCCTTCAAATGGGCTGGACTTTGATTTTTAAGTCTATCTACTTTTTTAGTAGGCGTTTTTTTTTAAGCCACGGCATAATTTTTTTTCTAGTAGTTGAGCCTGGTTCGTATAAAAAAATGGGTAGACTTATTTTTGTTTAAAGGCAAGCAGATATTTTTTTTAAACAAATGAGGCAACCCACTAGCAAAAAAAATTGTCTCGTGGCTTTAAAAAATAAGTCCAATATGAACCCACAAACTCAAAATCTTAACACTGACCTGAAACAAAAAGAATTGGATCAACTATAAATTTCATATGAAACAAAAACATCAAGCAAAGAACAAATACAAAAACTGTGGTGAATTTAAACAAGCAAAGGGGCACAGAAAAATAAATAAAACAAATAGAGAGAAAAAAAAGAGGAGAGAAAATGTGCTTTGTAGAAAAGTATTGATTTAGTTAAGTGGGCCCTGTGTTTCATTCATAGAATTGATAATTGATTTCAATTGAATTAAGTTGAAAAAAGATAAAAATTTATTTGATCAAATAAACACCATACTTAGACTCCTTTTTTTCGAGTATGGGTCAAAGTTAACGGGTGGGTTGCGTAGATATTGGGCAAATGTTTAAGAAATGAGAAAATGGTCCTTAATATATTGGCTTGACTTTTGGTCCTTGATATACATTTTTTTGCATGGATTTTCCTTCAAAGGCGCTGATCTTTAATTTTTGCCCCTCAAATTGCTGGTCTTTAATTTTTGTCCTTCGCTTAAAAAAGTGGCAGAAAATATCCCGAGAATCTGGGTTCGAACCCTCGCTCAGTTAGAAGAATATAATTTCACAAGGCAAGGCTTCACGAAAAGTCTGTCTTAATTCGGGGTTTGCCTTAAGGCAAAAAAAAAAAAAAAAAAACTCTACTTGAATTGCCTGAATAGGCCTAATTTTGCAACGAAACTCTGCCTTACGTTTGTTTTTTTTACTGAGCCGGAGTTCGTACCCAGAACTTCGGTGTATTTTAGGCGAAAGGCAAAAATTAAAGTTAGACCCCTTTTTTCAAGAGATTTTTTGTGGGTCCACCTAATCTCAACTAGCTTTCTTTTTTTATTCTTAAAAAAAAAAAGATCTTCATCTTAAAAAAAAAAATCTCCTTTATTCTGCTTTCTCTACACAAAAAAGAATGACAATTAAGTTCAGAAAAGGAGCCTAATTCTGCAGTTGCTCTACCACTGGGTGTAACCCATGTCTTCATTTAGTTTCCAAGAGCACACGGTATTTCAAAAAGCCCCTCTTTGATCAAGATAACTTTATCTTTTTCATCTTAATTTTACTCTCAGATCACCTTATTACTTGTTGATTAATGGGTTTTTCAGCTCTCTGGGTTAAGCTTTTGTTTTGCTGCTTATGGTTAAAGTTTCCACCTTCTTTATTTGGGTCTGTTGACTTAGAGCCCGTTTGGATGGGCTTAAAAAAAACAGCTTATAAGCTGAAAATAGCTTATAAGCTAAAAAAGAATAAGTTGGGGTAGCCCAATTGTTTTTTTTTTTTTTGGCTTATAAGCTGTTTTCAGCTTATAAACTATTTTAGATAAGCTAAGCCAAACGGGTCTAATTTTTTTTTTTTGGGCTTATTTCAAGCACAAAATGGCTTTAACCTGGCCTTAATGAACAAACACTCAAAAAACCTAAGAACAGCTTATAAGCCAATCCAAACGGGCTTTTTGTATACATTTTTAAATATACATTTATATGTACCCCATGTACTTGTTCTCATATTTTTGAGGAATGTAAAATCTTTTATGGTATCAGTCGCTCAATTAGGTCTCTCCTTATGATTCCAATGTTGTTTTTTTCCCTTCAGGTTCATCATCATGGCATCTTCTTGTTTAACAGGGGTGGATGCACCGTATGTTAGACGGATTCTGCAGAATCCATTAGTTTTAGGCCAAACTTATATGTGTATGTATATATAATGAAATGCGTGTTGAAAGAAATACAAATACAGATCCATTACAGTGAAAACATCAAATAGTTAGGAACGTACATTTAGTCATAATTGTTTAAGTGTGTGTAGAAAATTAACTTAATCGAGCACTGAATTGTAACCTTAAAACACCCTGTCAGAATAATCTAAGAGTCTTCTAGCCTTGTTTATCGTTAGATGTCGTACTAATGGAGTCACATGCGTTTATATAGATAGGTTATGGACTTTTAGACAAATACTTTCACCTTACGAACTTCTCAATAAAACGATATAACCCTGGGGAATCTAAATAATTGCTTGAAGAACAAAAGATCCTGCAGGCAATTACACTCTCTCTTTACTGCATTTATGTGTTTTCATTTGATTGAACACAGTTTAGGAAAATAAATTCTTTTAATCTTGTAGTTTTAAACTTTTACTAGATATAAAAAGTGATACTCTTTCTTCAAACAGATTAAAAGGGAGAGTGAGACACATGAGTTAAAATAGAGTACTATTTTTTTTTATCATGTAATGAAGGCAACAGTTAGATAAAGAATTCTTTTAATTTTGTTACTATAACCAAATAAAGATGATAAAAGATTACAATGTTCACCAATTATAGTATTTGGTTAAAGCCCATGCTGGTGGGTTAACCATATCGGCTAAGTAAAACCCATCTGATTTTACCAACCAATAACATGTATCAGTCTCATCACCTTTTGCTTGCTTAATACATGTAAATGCATCATCAAATACATTAAAAGTTTTCTTTTTTGAACCCCACCCAAAATCACAATAAAAAAGAGTAGATCTAACGAAGTTCTCATGAAATGTGAAATTCCAATTTTGCCCTGGAAGAAGTGTGTGATTACCAAGATCATCATCTTTAGATCTACAATGAAATTCCAATGGACTTGAGTATGGGAGAGCACTAGCAATATACACATGATATGTCTTTTGTGAAAGACTTGTAACTTCAAGAAGAGTAAGTGATGCTAAGATTATAAAGAAGACAATTTTCGTCATAGAGAAACTCATTTTTCACAATAGCTTTGGATCTTTTTTGTATAATTAGAGAAGAAGTTAAAGGTTTGTACTTATATAGACTTGAAAGTAGTAAATGCATACATCTTCATCAGATTTATTGTAATCCAAGATAAGTATATACCAAAATGCTAAGTATCTTTTAATGTTTTTACTTCTAGATGAAGAGAAAATAAAACAAAGATGGTCAACGTGAAGTTTATGGTCAATAGTTAAATTTATCAGTGGCAAGTGTGGACAACTGAGTTTTTGATTTACATAGATATTTTATTCGGAGATTATAAATTTTCTACGTGAAAGTATATTTTGTTTATTAATTATTGAGTTTTAAGTTTTGTCATCTAAAATCTACGGATCGTTTGGTTCACTAATTCATTGTGCATGTACTATAATGCGTATAATAACAAAGGGAAAGGGCCAAATATACCCATGTACTATCGCAAAAGGGTCAAACAAGTATCTGTGACTTATTTTGGACAACAAATTTCAAAAATATTTCTTTATTTCTTAAACCTCTGCACCCCCACAGAAATTGGGACGGATGGAATTCTTGTAAAAATAATTTGAATATCTCAAAAAGAAATACTTTTATTAATATCTATTTTCATTATTTTAATATTAAGCTAATGGCTCTTTAATATGCTAATAATTTGGTAATACTATAACGTTGGTTTTAAATCTTAACAAACCATTTGACTGTCATTGAATTAAAAGTCTTGCAAAATATAATAGATGATTTAAATTGTTTTGAATGGCCTTCACTGTGTCTTGAATGGTATTTACTATGCTTCTAAGAATGGGACGTTTTCAACGTTATTGAGATAGTTGTATTATACCATTGTAAAATTATCATTGTTGAGGGGTTTCTAGAAAAGAACTGCAAATTCTTGTTTCCTGTTATGGCAATTCGAAATTATCTGAGTAGCTTTACGAGGAGGGGTTTTGTAAAATTATCAATGTTGATTTCTCTAAGGTTGTTATTTTGGGCGATTACAGATCCGCAATTTTAGATTCGGATGTTTAAAAAAAAGTTAAACTAAATATAATCTATAATTTTTTACCGAGGGTGTTCAAAAATTAATATATACACATAAACACTCTCGACAACACGTACATCCGCCCTTGATTTCAGGTAGTTGATGAGAAATATTAGAGACAAACCTGTTATGAAGTGGCGCATCATGGACATGACAAATATGACGTAGATTATTATGGTACATTGAAAATGTTATAGTCTTTTAGTCTCAATAAAATAAGTTGGCTAAATAAATATATGTATATCAATTTTGAGCTCAAGGACGACTCAATAAAATAAATGGTCTAAATATATTAATCTTTTTGTGCTTAAAGGCCCTTTATTAGTTTCATAAAAGCTCATATTTCTCTTCCTTCTACTTCCCAAAAACAAGACATCAAACCTTAAACCTTTGTCAAAACCCTAAACCCTTAAAAAAATCAATCATTTCTCCAAAACCTCATGTCCAAAATGGGTAAGAAAAAACAGCAAAAGAATGTCCAAAATCAAGAAGACTTACTAAAAACCTTAACAGATTTCACAAGCAAAGAGAATTGGGACAATTTTTTCACTATCAGAGGTTCAAATAATGCATTTGAATGGTATGCAGATTGGCCTCAGCTCAAAGAACCACTTCTTTCTAACCTCACATTAAACGACGTCGTTTCTGCAAAAAAAGAATTGCAAATTCTTGTACCAGGTTGTGGGAATTCGAAGTTATCTGAGTATGTTTATGATGAGGGGTTTTGTAATATTACAAATGTTGATTTCTCTAAGGTTGTTATTTCTGATATGTTGAGGAGAAATATTAGGGACAGACCTGTTATGAAGTGGCGCGTTATGGACATGACAAATATGCAGGTAAAGATTGTTATGCTACATTTGAAATACTCCCCATTGTTTGTTACAATTTTGCATAATTTTGGCATGAGTTGAATTAAATGGAGTGATGTGCTCAAGGACGGCTCAATAAAATAGGTGACCTAAATTAAAAAAGAAGAAGTTTATTTAATACTCCCTCCGGATCAAAAAGAGTGTCCACGTAGTAATTTTCACAAGCTAACTTCTAGACAAAAATAGATAATTTGACTAAACTGCCCCTAATTAAATAAGTATTGGGATTTGATCATATAAGATTTGATCATGTAACACTTAATAGGGGCAAATTTGAAAAAATAAAGTTAATTCTTGATAAGTGGACACTTTTTTTATCCGGAGGGAATAACATTTAAAAAAGTTTATCTAATAATAAGTAGCAGGACATAATTATTTCTATTATATACATATTATGAGTAACTTTGAGGTCTTAATCTTTTTTGGGCTTAAAGCGTTGTTGGGTTTGTTTGAAGTTTTGGAATTTTTGAGTATGCAAATTTAGTTTTTGAGCTTTTGCGAGAAGGTTTATTTAAGTTAAATCTTGAAAAAGGTAACCTTTTTAAAAAGATTTCGGAACTCAGCTTTTCAGTTATAAAAAACTGAAAAAGCTTCAAAAAGTAGTTTGGAATTCACAGTTACTATAATTTTTGATACTATAGAATGTATATCATGCATTTTCAGCTTTCAAGAGGTGAAAATATGTCCCTTCTTTTTTTTTTTTTTTTTTTGATGAACTGTTAAGTGTGATGTATTATAGCACAAAATATAAATCTGTTACCAGGAGAAATTCTGTTATTTTAAAGCAGTAGATGGTAGAAAAAGGTCCCATTTGTTAACGGTTTTTAGCTAAAGCATGATTCTTTTTGAATTTGAACTGGAAGGAAATAAAAAAAACAACAACATACCCAGTATAATCCCACAGATGGGGTCTGGGGAGGGTAAGATGGCAGACCTGACCTCTACCTTTATGGGATAGAATGGTTGTTTCCGATAGAACCGGAATGAAATGTTGGAAAGAAATTGTGCAATGCTGCCTTGGTGTTCTCAGTTCTCACTTGGGGTGGGCATAAATACTGATGAACCGAAAAACCGGACCGAACCGAATTAATTCGGTTCTTCGGTTTCAAATTTTTAAAAACTTCGTTATTCAGTTTGGTTTTAGAGTCCCGGTTCTTCAGTTTAACCGAAATTTTCATGTTTGCGCTTAGCTTCAGTGTATGCTTCATTGTCGATTTGCTTTTGCAGCTAATTTGCAAGATATAAATAGCAATAAATGCATAAATTTATCAGAACACGGAGCATTAGATGCAGGGACGGCAACATTACATGTTTTCTTGGATAAAGTTGCCTTTGAATCTGGAGGAAAAATTAAAATTATCCATCTTATTTATCATTCCCAAAGAGTATATTCATGCTTAATTCTTTAGCATAACATTAATAGCTGCTATTTGCCTTAATAGCTGCTATTTGCCTTAGGGAGTTGTTGTAATGTATGACGTATGCTAATATCAAATTAAACATATTAATGTCAAGTTTCTTTTGAGTTATACAAATGGGTTAAACTTCTAACTATTTAAAATTTTATATTAGTATTTTTGTTTTAGTAATATGTGGCCATCAGTTGAGAAGTGAAGTGATTTCCACACGTGAAAATTTAGTTGCTGATTCTAATAAATGAATCTTGCGAAATGCAAGTGACAAACATTATAGAGTAGTTTGGATATTAGTATAATATAAATGGCATTATGATTTACAATGGAGAAAAATAGCTGTGTTTGTAACTTTGTAGTCCATTTTTTAAAGAAAAACACAAAATAGCCCATTAATCAGGCCCATATCAAAAAAACCGAATTAGCAAACTGAACCGAACCGAACTAATTAGGTTCGGTGTTCTGTACCCACTTTCCCAAAACCGAAAACCGAAGAACCGAACCGAAGTTTGAGAAAACCAAACCGAAGAACCGAACGCCCACCCCAAGTTCTCACTAATCTTGGTCCATTGAGGATTTGAGCAAATTATATTGTCCAAGAGTTCACTCCCCTATTATAATGACATAAATCTAAGCATTTGATGGTACTAAAACTGCAATGATATAATGGTGTAACTACCAAGTTTGGGATAAAGGTATCGTTTTTAGAGAGATTGAATGTTCTCACTTATAAAAAGAAACCAGTGAAAAAAAAAAAGGGGGAAAAATTGAATTTTTATTTTTATTTTGAGGTGAAGGTAAGTGAAAAAAATTGAATATTTTTACAGATGGTTGAGTACTTTATTTTGCTTTGCAGACATAAATATTCTGCCACATCCTATTTCTGGTGCAAATGGTGCTTGCTTATTGGCTGTTTGTCAAGGATGCTACTTAATTTGCAAGATGTTTCTCTTGTCTAATAGTTCTCTGTTTTGTACTATATTCTTCTCTAAACTATTGTTGTTATTTTTTAGTTTGCAAACGAGAGCTTTGGCGTGATTCTTGACAAGGGAGGATTGGATGCTTTAATGGAGCCTGAGCTTGGATCAAAGTTAGGAACTCAGTATTTGTCTGAGGTGTTCTAAAAATCAAACTTGATTATCATTTTTTTGTCATTACACTCATTTTATGTATGTTCTCAATATAATATCACTTTCTATTAGGCAAATGATGAAGTGTTTTATGTTCTGACTCATGCCAAAATGTCCTTAAACTGACTAGGTTAAAAGATTGCTAAAAGTTGGGGGGAGATTTATTTGCCTCACTTTGGCTGAATCTCATGTATTAGGTAATCAAAATGTCTCCTCGCATATTTATGCATTTTTGCTCTTTGTTATTCAATCTATACCATGCAGCGTTCAAGAATGATCAGTCTATTGCTTAATCCTTCTCTTGTAAGGTTTACTCTTCCCGAAGTTTCGGTATGGGTGGAAGATGGAGATTCATCCCATTGCTATGAAACCATCTGACAAGTCGAGCCTACAGACTTTTATGGTGGTAGCCGAGAAAGACAATTCTCCATCGTTGTGCCAAATATTGTCAACTGTTGATCAGTCATCCTTTGGTGGTCCAAAGAACCAGGTAAAGGCTTTCATCCCCTTCTGATAATTTTAATTGCTGGCTCACTAATAATCTCTTTGGCTAAACTTCTAAAATCTGCTTATTTTGAAAAGTGCTTTTTGAAAAAGTGCTTTTGGAGAGTAGCAGTTTGTGTTTGGCTAATTAACTTGAAAAACACTTTTGCCAATATTAGAGCAGAACTTTGTGCTTGGCCAATGTTCCAAAGTGCTTTTAGAGAAAAGCTATTTTTTTTAGCTTATGAAAAACATCTTCTGCTACTGCTCCAAAGCACTTATTTTTCTCTAAAAGCTTTGCCAAAAACCTCAACTTTATATAGTAAGCATTTTTAAAAAAAAAACACTATTGCCTTTCCAAAAGCTTAGCCAAAACAGGCTATAAGCATGCTTATATATTCACAGCATGAGATCTTGGGATGCTATCCTTTTTACTTTACAGGTTCATGGACTCTTTCAAGCACTTGAAGATGAAAATAAAATTTGTGCAGATTATTCCAGTGGTTCTGATATAACTTATGCACTAGAAGACTTGAAAATCGGAGTTGAGGGGAATCTGGCGGAGCTTCGTCCAAGTCGTAGAGTTCAGCTTAGTTTAGGTGAACTTGGG
The DNA here is from genome assembly GCF_029784015.1 of Lycium ferocissimum. Taxonomy (NCBI): domain Eukaryota; kingdom Viridiplantae; phylum Streptophyta; class Magnoliopsida; order Solanales; family Solanaceae; genus Lycium; species Lycium ferocissimum. The sequence goes on along the minus strand of NC_081342.1, from coordinate 2,940,820 downwards.
GTTTCACTATTCTGTTACAGAGCTGTGCTTCTTGATGCGCGAAAAGATTTGGAACCTTTTGCATATCGTTGTGCTGTGTTTCTCGTTCCAAAGGTTTGTTTCTTCCACTTCCATCAAACTGCTCGTTAAATCATTATATTTTTCCAGTTTTAAGCTGATCCCTCTGTTGGGGTTTCCTTTTCTCTTCTGTTAGCCGGTGTATTATCTATGAACAAAAGCTTAAGATACCCTTTAGTTTCACTTTTTAATGAGTCAGAAATTGGTACAATGAACACTGTTGGAGAAATAGATGGTGCAGATAAGTACTTTTTTTATTTTCGTCTATCTAATTTTCTGACAAGTGCAACAGTCAGAACTTCTCTGTGGACGGATGATAATATTCCTGGTTTGGGAGGCTGACATAATTTTGTATTGTGTTATAATATTCCCAGTTTGGCCTATGAATTTGTATTTCAGTAAGTAAATTGTTGTTATTTTTTTTGTCTGTTTATGAATAGTTCATTTTTGCATTGCCAGTAGACTTGCTGTTAAATGGAAATGAAAACGAAAATTTGGACCGTCGACCTAATCTTGATATTATGTTTGTATGTACTGAGTTCTTAGATCATGTTCATTAGTCTTTTTTTGAGAAGTGTAAGAATTTAACTGATGCTTAGATTTCAGACTCGAGCTCGTGAATGGCTGTTCTCTTCAGAAGAAGGACAATGGGTGGTTGTAGAAAGCTCTAAGGCTGCTCGTTTAATAATGGTACTTGTTCATTGAAATACTCTTGTTTACTATTCCTGATATCTTTGTAAAACTCTGATGGAGTGAATTCTGTTTTCTTAGATTTTTTTGGATTCTAGCCATTCCGACGCCAGTATGGATGATATCCAGGTGACTTTTGCTAGATTTTGTTAATATGTTGTTTTATCAGTTGATGAAAATAGTGATTTCCTGTCAGCTTAGCTGCGTATTTCTTTTTCTTGCTCAGAAAGATCTATCTCCTCTAGTAATGCAATTGGCACCGGGAGATTCTGATGATGAAGCTCAGATACCGTAAGTTACTTCTCATAATTTACCTTTAGTTTTAGCCATCTCCCTTTACTTGATATTGAATGGGTTTTCAATTTTAAGGGAATTTCTTGATTTTAACTTGTGAATAGCTCCTTTATTAGCCATTACCCAAAGATAGCTACCTAAATATATAGAGTAGAATGGGTAGAAAGTGGTCTAATGTCTGATCAATCAATTCAACTAGTTTTTAGTGTAGTTTGCAATCCCAAAACTCTTTATACAAATAAAGACAGTTCTTTCAAGCTATAAATGTAAGTCTTTAGTGTCTCCATTGTTATGTCCAATGCTGTTTTAGTTTCTTTTTTATTATTTTATATTTATAAATGTTGGTATACAGGCCAGCTGATGTGTGCTCTTGACTAATTCACTGAGTACATGTTACCTCCCAAAAGCGCAGATATAGTAATGTCCAACACTGTTTTAGTGCTTCACAGACTACGCGAATAATAACTTTGGCTACATAGCAATGAGATTTTAGTGTCTCTGACTCTCCGTGTAGAGCTCTATTGATGAGGAAATAACAAACTCCTAATAAGCTTGATAGCTCTCTAATAGCCATCTTTGTGGACCAAAAAATGTTTTTCTAGAAATCTTGAGCTCAACAGATTTTCTATACGAGCTAGCAAACCCTTGGTGCTTCATCAATTTCGTTGGTTAAGAAAATAATTTGGGTATTTCTTGCATAAGGTGCTCAATAAGAAATTGTTAACCTTTCGTTATACATTACTCGGAAGATGAGGGCATCTGTAGGTTGCCTCAGGGAGGTCTTCAGACCCCCTAGTGGATTGTTAATAATAAAATTTACGGTGGGAGGATACATGCTCCCAAGGTGGTTATATTCTTACTGAAATTCTTAAGATAATTTTGCCTTCATGTTGTAGTTGGGGACCAACAGTGAAAGAGCAAATAAACTTAAGCTTACCCAAGTTTTGTTCTCATATGTGTTTCTAATTTGGGAAATTTTACAGAAGTTTTTTGTACTTTTCTCAGTTTTATGGCAGCAGGTGATGGAATCAAGCAGCGGGAAATTGTTCGAGAGGTCAGTGAAAATTAAGTTGAATAACTATAAATTTGAATTTATCTTAATAGGTGCACAACATATTATATTGTTTAAACGGTTTTGCCTTTTTGAAAATCTTTTCACCTTAATATTTAACCTATTTTTCGTACTCCATTGTCTTCTGTAGATCACATCTCCCTTGACTGGTCCTATTATTGTAGATGATGTGATCTATGAGAAGGTTGATGACAATATCAGCCGTCTCTTTGACTCTACGGATGTGATATTTCGTCGACTCACTTTCCAAAGAACGGAGAGTTTAGTTCAATCTGAGGCTGTGCTATCAAGAGAAGGATCACCGAAAACTATAGCTGATATTAATCAGAAGATAGGCCAGTCATCTTCAAAATCCAAGAAGAAAGGAAATTCGAAAAGATCCAATTCTAATGTCTCGTCATCTGATGGTAGCTTTATGATCCTTCATACTTCAAAACCTCTTTGTTTACATTAAAACATTGCAGTAATGCTAATTTATGTGACATGTTCCGAATAGAACTGTGTACCGAAATTTGGTGTGTTATTTTGTTAGACGGAGTTAGAGATATGTTCCAATTAAATTGTAGAAAAATGTAAAAAATTAAAATCTGTTTGTAAGCCGTGTGATGAATACTGATATTACTGGTCTTTTATATTATTTGGAATATAACAAGGGAAAACTTTGACATTTCAAGAGAGTTAATAATTTGTGAATAATAAAACTAGTTTTGAGACAAAATCTCTCACAAAGAAACATCTTTTTACCTTTTTTTTTTCTTTTCTTTTTTTCTCGTAATGAAGTTGCAAACTACCAAAGGAAGAAAGGGAGTGAAAATAGGAGTTGGTGGGGGGAAGGAGAACTAGAGCCATTTCATTGTACTTGTGACATTTATTTGGAGGCATCAATTATAAGTTTGAGTTTCAGTATGGTGTGCAATTAAATTAACTCTTTTACAGGATTGAGCAACGATTTGAAAGTTGACCACTGTTATTTGGCTAGTTCATATCATACTGGAATTATCTCCGGTTTTACATTGATATCTTCTCATTTGGATGGTTTGGCATCTACAGGAGGCATGGTAAGAAGTCAACTTATATCTTTTTTAAAAGAGACTTGTGCATAAGATTTTTGACATTATTATATACCAACATCTCTAACACATTGTAGAGCTTGACAGAACATTAGGTTAAGCAACAGTGCAGCACTCATATCATACTAGAGTACTAATTAATTGGTTGCTGAGGAAACGTAACATAAACAAGATAAGAAATCAGAACCACGCCAACATAAATGGTACTGATCGAATTTATTGTGCTAGACTGCACATCATGCCCTTTTTCATTATTATAATTGCAAAGCAAAGTTAGGAAAAAGAACCATAAAGGTACTCTAATAGAATTTCAAAATCTGTCTTGACTGAACGAACAGAAATAAATAGTCATCCTCCCGCCCACATGTTTGTCCATATTGATAAGAACATAACATGTATGAACTAGAATATAGCTTTAGCTAAAGCTGCAATTTTCCCTCTTTCAGGTGAGATCAGTAGTAATTGGTCTTGGAGCAGGATTGCTTCCCATGTTTCTACATAAGCACCTGACTTTTGCAGAGATCACGGTAAATAGGGTCACATAAATGTGACTTTTATGTTTGCCTTTTAATTTTTTCCTGTACCGTTTGTACCTTTGACGCTCAATTTTTCATCTGTGGTCCAACTTTGAGTTGTAAAAGGATGGAAAAGAAAATGATGTGAAAGCAGAACTTATAATGGAAAAAGGAAATAAGGGTTAATATGCCAAGTAACACAATGTGGAATTACAAACACTCGTAATTGAACATGTTCGCGGCCTTCACCATACACAATGCGAATTTAGCTTTATTTCCGACATCAAGGTCCATGTTACCTGATATTTATATTTACTCACTCGTGTACTTGAGGGTAATGCACAGTAGGGGACCGAAGAATGTATATCTATTTGTAATCCATACAGTCTTATGTTAATTATACTGGTACACAGAGAATATCTTGCGTGAGGCAGGACTCATCAGGACTCATATTAAGCACCATATGAAACAACTAACTTTCAAAGGGGCCTTACTTTCCCGAATGATTTTTCATGGACCATGGCCAATTATCAGTAATGTCATCTTCTCTCACGAGAATGGAATATCAATCCTTGACAGTAAAGTCACCTCCCGTACTGTGTTTCCATCTAATTCAATCTTCCTTCAAGGGATCAATTTGCTCCTGTTCTAACCTGCTGAAGGGAAACTCTTGTTTGAGATGATTGTTTCCGGCACCAGTTATCATGCCAAAACTTAAGCCTTCTGCCATCTCCAAGCTCCGAGTTGGTATGAGTACTCAAAGTCCCAAACCTGGCTGATGTATATATATATATATATATATATATTTTTTTTTTGATGACATGGGAACCCGCAGCCGCTACCCTTTGGGTGCGCACAGGGTAAACCCAGCTCCTGTGCAATAGCTTGCAAACCACACAGGAGAGGTAACCCGCACTAGGCAAGCCCCGTGCGACGAGCTCGACCCAGAAGGCAAATCCCTGCTGATGTATATTTACAGGGGCCAATTCCATGTGGTAAAGAAGTATGAATAGTCAACTGAGTGGCAACATGACCAACGTTAAGAAATATGACTAGTCTAACTGAAGATAAACCTTTAGATTGGTTGTGGTTAATAACTTATCAACAAAAAAAAATAAAAAAAATATTGGTTGTGGTTAATCTTTATACGTTTTTATAAGTTATATTTGTTTTTCCAATTGTTAGTTATTATTATTTTTTCTTACCAAACTGGCTCATAATGACATTCACAGGTTTTGGAGTTAGATCCTGTGGTTGTAGATCTTGCTAAAGAGTATTTTGATTTTAGAGATGATGAACGTTTAAAGGTAACTAACATTCTTCACTCCATCCTTTCTTACTAATGTTATTTCTCCTCTCTCCTCTCCCCTCTCTTTTGCTTATTCTTCGGTTAATAAGTTAACAACTAAATGCAAGTGTTGAATGGGATGATGCAAGAATGCAACATTCATTCAAGATCACCGGAGAGATTTTCAATCAATGTTTGACTCTTTCTCTCTCCCTCTCCTTTTTTGTTTTGTTTTGGAGAATGGTAACAGTTAATCTATGTATCCATCTTACAGCTTGTATCTTACATGATCTTCCTTTTTACAGTAAATCCAAAACATCAAAATTATCTTCTGTTTGCACTAAAACTACTTGTTTACACCAAAAGTAATAAAGACCTAAACAATTCATCTTGAACTTCTGTAGACAACACTGTTTGCTCTCAAAGCACCTCTGCTTCTTTCTTTAATGTTTGACTCTTCTTTGTAACTACTTTTTATTAAAATTACAAGGTGAATAAAATAGCTTGATTTAGAGGTTCAATGATGAAAGTTTGATTTTAAAAATCATTATGTTACATTCGGTCACCTGTGCCATGGCATTATATCTCTGTGCTTAAGGCTAAGGGAATGTAAGCCAATCAAACCTTATAATTTTTTTAATATTATGTGAGCATTAGTGAATTACCCTGCTCCACTGTAACTTGACTAACACCTAGGGTTATGCTCCCTTTATGGGAGAACAAAATGATCTCTTATAAATAATATAAGAGACCTAACTCAGGAATCAGATACTCGTTAGAACTTATAACCGTCACCTTTCAATGTCTCTGGTGTTTCAGGTACATGTGACAGATGGTTTAAAGTATGTCAAGGATGCAGCACTTAAAAGCACTGAAGAAATTGACATGCTCATCGTTGATGTGGACTCTTCAGACTCGAGGTAAATGAGCCTATTCACCACCTATTTATCTTATATACTTCTTTCCTTTTTTCGCTATATCACCATGTCATGTAGCTAATTTTTGAACTTCTTATCTTTTTGGCAGTTCTGGTTTAAGTTGTCCTGCTGCAGACTTCGTAGAAGAGTCTTTCCTTACAGCAGCAAAAGATTCTCTTTCTGATCAAGGCCTGTTTGTCATAAACTTGGTATCGAGGTCACAAGCCATCAAGGATTCTATTTACTCCAAATTAAAATCGGTGAGAATTAAACTGTCCCTCACACGAGTTTGCGAATTACATAGTAGCTTCTGTCCTTCAACTAAAAGCTTTTTGCACAATTTTTAGTTGCCTTATCATATGACTTTGACTTCGCTTACCAGCCTGATAAATATGTTGCTTGGACTTTCCTAAAATGTTGCCGCACCCATGTCGGGTCCTCCAAAAATATAGTACTTTTGGAGGATCCGCTCGCAACATATTTAGAGTCCGAGCAACATAGCCTGATAATCTGCTGCCCAAATTTGATAAATTGGTGCTTTCGATTTGATAACAAATCATCGATAGAGCACTTTTTAACAGTCGAGTCGCGCCATTGGCCGAGAGTTTTTTTTTTTTTTTTTTTTTTTTTTTTGGATAAAATTAGCTTAAGCTCACGACATTAGATGCTTTATCCGAATCAAATTGTGTGTTATTTCTCTAGGTGTTTCCTCACCTCTTCCACCTTCAGCTGGACGAAGATGTCAACGAAGTTATTTTCGCTCTTAAGACAGAGACGTGTACCGTGGAGGATAAATTTCACGAGGCTTCTCAACAACTTGCCAGATTATTAAACCTAGAAAACTCCTCTTGGGGCCAAAATATATCGGAAGCCACTAACAAGATCAAAAGGTTGAGATGATTTACACTCTGATGAATGCTACAACATGTTGCAAGCCGTCATTGTTGCTGGTCATTAGCATGCCCAGGGGCAGAGCTAAAAGATGTACGGGTTCGGCCCGAGGTAGAACCTATAAAGTTCAAATCCTGGCTCTGCCTCTGGCCATCCCTGTTGAGGCTACCAATTGAACGACATATTTCTTCTTTTTAAGTACTTCTACCTATGCTGAAACACGGATCTAATCCGTGCGAGTTTGATATTTATATGCCTTCAGATTTAAGATTAGTGTTTACATTGATATGTACATTGGATAAAATCTGATTGCTTGTCAAAGTTCTGAAAGGTGTTCATATGTAAGTCTTTTTGTTGTACTCAAGCTTTAAAGCTTGATCAGGGCTTAGATTCTATAAAGACGAATGAGAGTGGAATGTTCTTTCTCCAATACAAGAACAAAAGTAGTTGTTTTAAATGTAACAAATCCACCTACTTTACCCAGTAAATACTTACCAGAATTCAGTGTTTACATCAATCTAAATAAGGCAATTTAACTTTAGCGGTTAAAACTTAATGTAGTGTATGTTACACTTGTCTTGCATCAATTGGTTGGTATAAACATCAGGTGCCGAGTAAATTTTTACCCTACTATACTTGCATATCGGTATCTTTGTAACATATAGTAGTTCAACACGAAAAGGTCAGGGCCCCATAGTGCCACGAAGGCCACGTCAATTAATTATACACTACAGTAGGCGTTTCTAATTTCTTGTGACATTCTCAATGCAACAAGCGTTGAAATCCGCCTAGCTACTTCCACTCTACTTATCATAAATGGTACCCAAGGACACGAGGACATCAAGTAACTCGTCGCACCTGCACGTGTGGTGGGGGTGAAAGCTCTCTTTCGAGGAAAGGCGAACACCTAACTCGAATGTCTATATATAGTATCTCCCCAAAAATTTATAGACAAAAGTCATTTTCCTTGCAACTATATTTACTTCTAGCTTCGTATTGCTTACTCCGAACCAACATTTAAACATTATTATCACATTAACGAAACTTTTAACAATTTTCTTGCAAGTAATTAAGCTTACAAACTTAATCATATTATCGATACATTAATATTTAAGAAAGGGAGGAGTGTATTTGCCTGAGGCAAAACAGTTGAGCTCAGTCGATGTTGGAAGTCCTAGACAAGGCTGATTCAAGCGTAAGACCACTAAAGTAAATGCATTAAACCTAAAGACTGCATGCCCAAAGTGGACCAAATCATTTTTTAAACTTCAACACATTTGAATTAACTGTGTGCGTAATTATTGACAATTTATTTAGTAGTGAAAATTGAGATCACTAGATGATGAGAGTTAAAAAAACATGTACGGAGCTATTTCTTTTACTTCAAAATAGAAATTACTATGAGAAAGTGACTGGTAATTTGAGACGGAGGGAGCATCATATGTGAACATTTATTTTCGCAGGCTTACATCTATATTCCTTTTGAATCAGAATTTTATCGTGTCATTATCATGTGATAATAATGGAAACAAACACTAATTAGGGTTAGGTGCTAGATATAGTAAGTTTGACTTGTGTTACTAGACATATCATTAGTTTATAAAAAAATGATATTAATTAATTATATATATAAAATGTATGGTAGTTGGGAGTTGGTAACCATAATGTATTTGCATCTTTAATTTTGTACAAAAATAAAAAATAAAAAATATACGCTTCCCAATTCACCTCCTTGATCGGGTGATTCCTCTAAAGGATTTTAACTGAAACAACGTTCTTAATTAGACCTTAGCTAGATATATGGCCACCAGGCACATTTTTTTCGAATCATGGACATATGAAATATTGGATACATAGGTGACCTCCGGTGATAACCTGAGCCCTTGTCATTACTCCAACTCTCTTGATGATTTTATAAGCTTTGATATATCTCGGACTAAAGTTGCCTCAACTCTCTTGATATAAAGAAGATTTTATAAGGGGTTTATATATACATAAAAATAATTTTCACCTTGTATATACAATGCAATTTTTCGCCGAAGGGGGTTCGGACCCCCCTGGGCTCTTACTAGGTCCGCCACTGCTTTCACTAACGATGCCTGGTTAATTCTATTAATTTGGTATGAGTTCCAAATGACGCAAATTAGGTGGCATCAAAATTTTTTGCTAGACTTTTTAATATAGAAAAGAACAATCAATACGATTACAAATGAGTTTAACTTATATATATCACTAATGTAAATAATTTTTTCATCAATTATATCACCTATTAAAGATATTGACACGTAAGTCAACTTTATAAAAAGTGAAATTCATAATTTTGAAAATAAGATAGAGTACCAACTACAACAAATAAAATTAAAATAACTTTGGTATTATAAATATTCTTCTACATTATCGACGTACTAATAAAATTAAACTAATATAGAATATATCATCACGCATGACAGATATGTGGGGATGGAAGATAAGTTAATCTATAGCCTAAGTAGGGTTGTTCTTTTTTCTTTATTGTTCGTTGCTATGCATGTAGCTCATTAGCTACGTGTTCAGTCTATTTTAATACGGAACATAAATATATATATTAAAAGATTACTAAAACTTAAATAAATATTATATTTTGAATAACCTATAATTTCAGAAATCTAATAAGATCAGTGTTAACATTTTAAAGGTTGAATCCATCATTCAGAGGTGGAGCAATAGTTCTGCTTATAGGTTCGGCAAAATCCAGTAGCCGAGACACTATATTTGTCTTTAAAGATTCACTTAATAAGTTAATATGTATAAATAATTTATTCAGTGCCGAAATAAATTGTTTTTTTTTTCTTCTAGAATTCAGATCCCATAAATTCAAAATTCTAACTCCGCTTGTGTAGTAAGAAAATGAAAAGCTCAAATGGTAGGGTTGACTCAAATTGATTTGTGATGTGGATGTGAGTGGTGTGATTCACGTTTGTAATGTACCATCTAAGTAAGCCAACTGATAATGGAAAAAAAAAGTTTCATAACTTATATTTCCTCATCACCTTGCATAGTACTTATGCTCCTTACTAGCACTATAAATATATCCTTTGATGGAGAGATGAAAACATCATTAATTAATTATTAACACTCTTAATTCTACTTTTCAAGTGCAAGCCAAGTTTATATATTTTCAGCATGGCAGAAACTGGACGTCCCCTCCTTAAGCTATCATTTTTCTTGATTGCTCTTGTTGTTATAACTACAGGTTCATAACTTTACCATCCTTAATTTATTTTTCTTTGAAGATTAATAACTTATATCAATGTTCTAAATGTATATATGCAAGGAGTGTTAAGTTCTGTGCATTAACCTCTTTGAAGATTAATAATTATAAATACTAAATGTATATATTAATAAGTCACGTATAATAATATATGTCACGTAAAATATATGGTAAGTAACATGTTATAACATGTTAAATTATATTAACGTGAACCACCAAAGGATGTGGTGCAGCGGATGGGGCTGCTTCTCCCTTAACCAGAGGTCTCGGGCTCGAGCCCTGGGTATGGAAAAATCCTTGGTAAGGAGCGGTTCCCCCCGAATGGGGCCCTACGTACGCGGCGCGAATCCAGATATCTCCAATGCGGGAACCGGTCCAATGCGGGAAAAAATTTATATTAACGTGTGTGTGTGTGTGTGTGTGTATATATATATATATATATATATATATATATATATATATATATATATGTATATTATATTCTCGGGTTCGAGCCCTAAAACTTCCCATAGTGTGGACTCTTCTGCGACCTGCATTTAGATAATTTGTCTGCTGGCTCAATATGTCCCGTTTAATGTGAGACAATTTTCTTTTTTTAGTCCCGTTTAATGTGAAACTATTTAACTTAATCCTCTCATTTTACTCTTGATGACATGATTTTATAATACCACAAAAATGTATATAGTTAGACCACAAGTTTTAAAAGTCTTTCTTTTTTGTCGTGCCTATCAAACGGAGGCCAGTAGCTATATATTAATGATTCTAATAGTTTTTATGTTTTAATTACATGCAGTTAATTTCTCATGGTCTCCGAATACGCAAGTGATGGCTACACGAGAATTACCGGTAGATATTGAAATGATGAAACAAAAATTACTTCCAGTGGGGGACATAATAACTTGTCTCAAATATTGCAATGTCGAAAGTGATTGCAGTGATGGTTGGCTCTGTTACAATTGTGTCCCTTCTGCATTTGAGGGATGGAGGTCCCAATGTGACAAATCTACTGTTACTGGTGAAGGTTATTTTGGAACTCTCCTTAAAGCTAAGCTCATGAACCAACAAAAGAATATTGCTTAATATATATGAAAAATTAAATTGTGTGTTTATGAATGTTTTATGCAAAATGTAATTTGTGTGTGTCTGTGTGTAATGCTTTGTGTAAAATATAATAAGTGATCAATATTTCCTATGAAAGACTTGGATCGTGGATTATTACAAACTATGAAAAGCTAGCAGTTCGGCTTGTGACTGCCTACCGAATTCGACGTGAAATATTATGTTTTCTGTTTATTCCTAATATTTAGAGTGATATGAAGCTATGATTTCTTTTGGGTTAGCCGATTAAAATTATAAGCTGATAAGTAGGGGTATACATGAACCGGGTTGGTTCGGATTTTTCAAATACCAAATCAAACCAATTGCGTTGGGTTTTAAATTTATAAATCAAACCAAACTAATAAAATTCGGGTTTTTCAACCTTGGGCTTTCTTGGATTTTTCGGGGTTTTTTTTTTTTTTTCCGGAAAAGTCTTCATACAAAACATATAACTTTTATTTCAAATATTTCTTTAGTCCTGTTAAGATTCAACTATATAATTAAGGTGTTTCTTATGAAAATAACACAAAATGTGAGATGAGTGATGGCATTGTATTAAAATATTCAACAAAAAAAATAATAAAATCGGTTTAAATAAATATTGCTAATTAATAAGCCATAAAAAAATGATCATAATCTAAAAATACTAAGTCATGCTAAAATAAGTACGGCTAATAAGTATTAATTACATGACAAAGAAAAAAATAAAATTAAGTTATGTATTTTCACTCTCTAAACCAATTATGTAAAACTAAAGAAAAGATATCCAACATTAGTGTCGGTCCTAGTGTTGGAATTGAATTTCGTTTGTTGGACTTTATTTGAGTTATTAACATCCATAGCCTATAAAACTTATTGACATTCAAAATTCTAAGTTCAAGCTTGAATTAATATGATAAAAGACAGAAAACTATGAAAAAATTTAAGAAATATTTATGAATTATATCTCAAATAAATATTTTTATGTATAAAATATTTATAAACTTGAATACATGTAATGTCGGGTTGGTTTGGTTCGGTTTGACTTTTTTTAGCTAAAACCAAACCAAACCAATTATGATCGGGTTTTTTTTTCCAACACCAAACCAAGTCAAACCAAATCACTAGTTGAGTTTTTTTCTCGGTTTGACTCGGTTTATCGATTTGGTGCGGTTTGTCGGTTTTCTTTGTACACCCCTACTGATAAGCATCAAATGCTAAAAAAATACTTCACTTTCAAGTTAATTCAAATAAAAAAAAAATTGAAAAAGAAAACGAGAAGAAACAGATTTCTTATCTTTAGTTTTTTTCTTCTTCTAATTTTTCTAGTATAATAGGGGAAAAAGGGAACAGTGAGAATTGACATGACATCTATTGTGTCTCACGGATACCACAAGTAGGAGTGTTCATGGGTCGATTTGGGTCGGTTTTTGGTCAAAATCAAAATCAAACCAACTTAGTCGGTTTCTTAATTATTAAAATCAAACCAAACCAAATATAATATATAACCATCGGTTTGGTTCGGTTTGATTCGGTTTTAAGAAATCTAATGTCATTTCTCTCTTTCATTTTTTTTTCTTTCTACGATAAGGAAAGACTTTTTCATCCTTTTTCAACTTATAATTCGTTATTGTCCTTTTATTGTGGGAGCTATAATTTTCTTTTATTATAATGTCTTAAGATCTATAAGCTTTAATCAAGGGAACAAAGTTTAAAAGAAATATAACTTTTTTTTAGGTTAATCTCATAGTTTTTTCTTTGATAAATTAGTGTGAATTCATGAATTATTTTTTTAAGAAATGGGCTTAAAGTGTAAAGTTCATTAGTCTAATAGAGATAAAGACAATTTTGATGAAAAAGTAAATAAAGTATTTAAAATTATTTATAAAAATTAATATAATGTTTATATAATTATAAAATTGTGTATATTATTTGGTCGGTTCGGTTCGGTTTGGTTTAATCTTTGGTTAATTTTTAATAAAACCAAACCAAGTATTATCGGTTTTGTAAAAGTTGAAACCAAACCAAACCAAACCCAAACAAATATCGATTTATTTAATCGGTTTGGTTTGGTTTGCGGTTCGGATTGGTTTTTAACCAAACCGTGAACACCCCTAAGTCCACAAGATTGCAAATCTTGGTTATTCTATTTAGGTTCATTTATTCATTTCCAAAAAAGAAAAAAGAGAGCAAACAAGAAAAAGAAAGATGAAAAATCTAAAAACATTCTTTTTCAAGCTCACCTTATCAAGAACATTCTTCATTTTGTAGAAACATTCAAAATATTTTTTATTATCAGGAATTTAGAAAAACATCTCAAAAAAATGAAAAGATAATTTTTCTCTATAAAAGCACTTCTCAAGTTCCTTTTATGTCCTACCAAACTGAGTATAAGTCATATATATATATACATTTAAGTGTTAAAATATGTAACTTATTGCTTTCCATATTATATTATTGTTTTTGTAAGTAAATCCTAATTTTATATCAATAAAAATAATGACATGATGTAAATTTGATTTTCATCAAGAATATTCCTATTATAGATTATCTATATTACTGTAATCCCTTAAATTTTAGTATAAAAAGATACGTGGACTACTTTTTATTCACTAAATTTCTGCAATGGAAAAAAATTGTTCATCTTTTCGCTGTTCCATTTTCCTCATTGCTTACATTTCTGGTATGTATGAACCTACAATTGCTATTTTCTTTTTCTAGTTGAGTGTACTTTTTTTTTTTTTTTTTTTTTTGAGTCATGCTTTTCTCTTTCATTTTCTTTTTCTTGTTGTGATTAATATGATAAACAAATTGAGCAACAGGAGGGATTTCACCTTATAATGTGTATTCCTGAAATGACTATGTATCAATTTTTTAACCAAACGCCAATAGAAAAAAAAAATATATATATATATATATATATTTTTTTTGTTTGCAAAAATTCCAACCTATGGAATAGTTTTTATTTTTGCAAAAAAAAAAAAAAAAAACTCTCGAAATTGCATTTGGTTGGAAAGAAAATCCCGAAAATTTGTTAACCCGTTTTTACAAACAAAGACGAGACAAGAAGCTCAGAAGCTGATTCAAAATTTAATTTGATGAATTCGATCTTTCGATTTTTACATTTGAACCTAGGGCTGCGCATAATGTGGGCAAAATCGAAAATCCGAATTTTTTTATAAGTACCTTATGTTTATCCCTTTCGATTAGATCAGTAAATATACCTTATTAGGCTAATGGATAATGCAAATTGAGATGTAGTCACTGTGAGTGTATTTTTCATTGTTATTTGAGGAGTTGAGGCTGTGAGTCCTTAAGGACGCATACTAATTGATGGTTAAATTGCATAGAGTTTATAAGGATTGAGCAGTGCTTGACTTAAATATGAACTATTAATAGTATGATCTATTTAGAACTGCTTGAATGAACATGTTATTTGGACAAATGTGGTGGGAAGAGAGATTACTATGGCAATTTCACATGAATATTTTATTACGATATTCATTTTTCTAAGAAGAAATCTCAGCCAATAGGCTCAAAATCGAATATCCGAAATAACAAAGTTGATTAATCTGAAATCGAAATTAAGAAAATCGATCGAATCCGAACTTATTTGAATTAGCTTGGATTTTAATTTCCTGAATCCGGAAACCAAAAATTCAATTCGCAGGAACGCCCTTATTTTGGGGTGGTCTTTAATTTTTGTCCTTCGTTAGAACCCCTTGGGGCTTGGTTTCGAGTTCGAACCCCGGCTCAGACGAAAATTTAAAAAAAATTCGCAAGGTAGAGTTTGAATTTGCAAGGCAGAGATTTGCTATCTTCAGGCAGAGTTTGAAAGGTAGAGTTTGCTTCAAAACTCTACCTTGCCTTCAGGCATGCCAAAACTCTGTCTTGCGATTTTTTTTATTTTATTTACTGAGCCGGGATTCGAACCCCAAACCTCATGGTATTAGGCGAAAGTGGCAAAAATTAAAGACCACCAATTTGAGGGGCAAAAATTAAAGACCAGTGCATTTGAAGGCACTCCGCACAAAAAAATGAATTCAAATCGAAGTTGTCATATATATCCACTTCAAACGGCTCGAACGCCCACCCCTTTGAACCCATTACACTTTTGAAATTAAGAGTTTATACTATAGTATTTGTTAAAATTTTAGTAGAATTTTACACACACACATTTTGTGTCGAAAATACTGGGTTATGAATGGTATATTAATTTTAATAACACTTTTAGTGTTTCATTTTGCAGCCATTTTCATAATGACTCAGTTTCTCTCAGCAAATGCTCAAGCAGTATGCCCATATGAAGTTTATGATTTTGCTTGTTCTGATGCAGAATTACCAAGATGCACATCACTTTGCCATATTACATTTGGAGAAAATTTTGTTACCTCACAGTGTGTGGAGAAAGAGCAAGTTATTTGTGTGTGCTTCTACAAATTTGACAAGCCTACATGTCCACCACCAAATATTTATTAGAACTTAATTACATACTTTTGCTCGAAGCTTTTTTATAGAAATTTGTTTGTTTTTTTTTTTTTGTGCTCTAATTTAAAGAGATATTTGGATCCCATTTGGGTTAGTTGATTAAAAGTGGGCGGTTCTAAAGCACATTTAATTGCTGAAATTGTTTTGTAAATAAATGATTATGTGTTTTGAATTTCTGATTCAAAAGCATTTGATAAAATGACTTACATTCCCTTAAAGCTATTTAATAATGTAGTACATGGAAAAAGACGGGGGAACTGAAAAGTGAGGGAGATAAGGAGTAATCTCATCAATTCGTACGCATTTGATTATTTTTACTATAAATTTCGGAAAAACCTTACCCGGAGGCTATGTTTATGCCAAATATATCAATTTGCAATAGTTAGGTGATGTTGTGTGTAACGATCCGTTTGGTCGCTATAGTGTTTTTGACCTTTTTTCCTCCGTTGACCCTTCCTCGAGTCTCGTTAGTATGATTTTGACCCGCGGGGATGGGCAACATGGTTCCCGAGATCAGGCGAGTTCTAGTAGGATTTGTGGAATCTAGAGTCTTAAAGTGAAAAGTCTTTGACCAATAGTTGACTTTTGGGTAAACGTGTCCGTAATCAAATTCCGACAGTTCCATTAGGTCCGGAACGTGATTTATGACTTAGTGAAGTCATAGGTTTGGTTCCCAAAAGGTTTGGGTGTGATTTGAGTCATTGATGGGGAAACTAGTTAAGTTAAAGAATTAGAGTTTACCGCGGTCAATATCGGGTCAAGATGACCCCGTATCGATGTTTTAAAAGTTCCACCAAGTTCGTATGATGATTATAGACTTGTCCGTAAGTTTTGGTGAGATTCCAAAAAGTTTCAAATGGATTTGGGTTGTGTCGCACTCGTATTCGATGTTTTCGCTGTAGCTCTTTGACCATAAAGAGTACCTTATTGATCAAACGAACTTTTGTTTTGTGTTTCAATTGAACCATTAGATCCGTATCGTAATTAAGAAGTTATAGCAAAAAGAATCGTTGCATTTCGCCTTCATATGAGGAAGTTATGGTCATTTTAGCTCGGACAACTATTGTTGTACACTGTGTGTCTTGTTGTAGCGGACTTTTGGTGTTATGTAGCGAAACTTGGACTATTTTAAGCGGACTTCGATGCTGCGTAAGGCATACAATAGGGGTGTTCATGGTTCAATTTAGGTCGGTTATTGATTAAAACCATAACCAAACCAATTTAGTCGGTTTTTGAAATTATAAATCCATAGCCAAACTAAATAAAATAATAACCACCGGTTTGGTTATTGTCGGTTTGGTTCGTTTGGTTCGATTTTCATTTTATGACTAGCCGAGAAAAGAAAGAGATGTTTTATCGGTAAAACATTAAAAAGTTGAAAAAGACATGTCTTTTTTTTTTTTTGTTCAAACGATAACTTTTATTTATAGTTTAGAGGAACATACATCATGTTTTACATTTTCACTATTAGTGATAGTAGTGACTCAAATTACCCAAAGTTGATAAATTATTACATATAGAGCTAAAAACTAACTTAGTAGTGGCCGCACCATTTTTGTCATCTTAATACACACACTATGGAAATAAAGTAGAGCATGAGAGCTTTTAGTTGTTGTTACAAACATACCTATTAATTAAATACAAAGACTATCTAAAATTAAAATGAAAATATATGAAATAAAAAAACTGTGTGTAATGATCCCAAACTTTGGGGCTGTACTTGCATTTTGCCCTCAATTCTCCCATTTTATTAAAAAAACTTTGTGTAATGACCCCAAATTTCAGATGTTTTCTTATCATTATCCCCAATAAGAGGCTTGGGTTTCGACTAAAGGAGTTGTTCTTTTTCTTGGCATGTTTTGGCTTGATTTCGGAGGATTACCCACGGAAGAAGTATTAGGGCATTACCATGTGCTTGAGTTATAGCAATTATGCTTATAAGTAACGTTGACTAATATATGAAGTATCTTTGACTATAGGAACCTCCAAATCTACAACCTCGACTCATTAATGAGAATACAAGAAAAAGAAAGGTATAAATTCGGAAAAAAAGAAGAAGAAACAACCTAAAATCAAATGATCCCAGGCTTGTTTTCTCGATAAAGAAAGGCTAAAAATTTAAGTTAAAACATTAGACTCTAACGTGAGCTTCTATTAGTAGGTTTATATTTAACACTTAAAAGAGTTAAAAGACTTAAAGACATGGGCTTGGACATATTCTTAAAAACATGGGCCTTAAACAATCATCTGAAATAAGTAGACCAAAAATCAAATTAATGATTAAAAGGTATAAAATATTTATAATTATTTATGAAAACCTAATATTATACATATAAATAATTATAAAGTTTATGTATATAATTTATCGGTTTGGTTCGGTTATTTTTTAATAGAACCATAACCAAACCAAATATTATCGGTTTTTAAAATTTAAAACCAAATCAAACCAAACCATACCAAATGTCGATTTTTTTATCGGTTTGGTTAAATTTTTGATTTGGTTTTGGTTTCAACCAAAACCATGAAAAGCCCTAGCGGACATAGCTGTGTATAAAGAAAATCAGACTGCGTTCATTTTGTATTTTGAGCATATCTTGAGTTCTAGAGCTCCGTTTGAGGTGATTTTTGCGGCATTTTTCTCGTATCAACGAGGGGGGTAAGTACCTAACCTTTATTTTGATGTTTCCTCAAGTTTATTTACATTGATTACGGATTTTATCTGAGTTTGATTAGGGAAAATTGAGGTTTTGAACCTAAAAGTTAAATAGTGGAAAATCATGGTTTTGAAGATCAAGATGATGGCTTTTTAAGTGGGTTTTTTTTGGATCTTGACTAATTAAGATATGGATATACTAATTTTGACTTAAATTTCCAGTTTTGCTCTTTCAGGCTCGAGGTTACCTTTTTCGGTTCGTTTTGGGGTTTCGAAATAAAATATAGCAATATGGGTATCGTTGGACTCGTTTAAACTCGTAGGGTACTACTTTGACTATATTGAACTCGATTTTGTAATGAAATTACAGTTTTGCCCTTGTGGCTCGGGTTTGGCTATTTTAGGTCCATTTTTGGGTTTTGGGTAAAACTATGACAATACGGGTGTCCTTAGATTCGTATTCTAACGTAGAATTCATACTTGATAGACTTTAATTGTTCTGAGGCTCTCCGAAGAGGAAAGACAAGGCTCAAGTTTGATTGTTCGTGGCTCCTGCTTGGCTACCAGGTAGGTTACGGCTTACCTTTTGGTTAGACTTCGGTTAGCGAATCATATGTAGAGTTAGTGATTGTTGGAGAAATCCTGTACGCCTTCGGGTATGAAGTTGGGATGGATTCCTAAGTTGGTACTGTTGTTTGATTTTGGTGTGTTTCCTTGTTGTGATTTATTGGCTTGTACCATGTGTGTGATATTAGAGATGCTTAGTCGTCTTATCATGATTGAGATATGGCTGTCCCTCACTTATTTATATTATCTCGGACAGAGGAAAGAACTTGACTAGCTATTGATATCGAGAGATGTGTCTATGTATGGCACGATTGATTTGATATCGAGAGTTGTGAACCCGTATCTCTCAGCTATTAGTTATTGACTTGTGAAGAGGAAGGAATTGATTTTAATCTTGATATTGGGATATGTGTCCATGTGTGGCACGGTTGTCATTGATATACTCTTGTTGGCATTGATATTATTCACACACACACACACACACACACACACACACACACACACACACACACACATATATATATATATATATATATATATATATATATTGGATCGGGTTGCGCGCACAACACCGACATTTGGAACGGGTTGCACGTACCGCAACACCGACTATATATTAGATCGAGTGTCGCAGCAGTACATGGACTTCGGGCCCCCCATGGGCCGCCGACCGTCGAGGCGTAGATATCATCCGTCCGGAGCATGTGTGTATCATTGCATTGCATTCATATTTCATTCAATCATACATTTGATTCTGGTAGTGGTCATTTATCGTATTGTACGGTGCTCGTGAACATTGACTTTCTGGTTGGTTACTGATTTGAGATTGCCATGTGCCTGATTAATATATATTTGGGAATAGATTCGAGGAGTAAAGACTTTCTCCTAGGTTAAGACTTGAGGTTACGGAGTAACATTGTTGGTTGTACTAGTGTTTATGGTTATTCTGAGGAATCGTAGAAAACTTGGCAAAGACTTGTATTTAGGTGCTTCACCATAGGCTATGATTCGATTATTGATCCTTATGTGCTTGCGTTGTTATTGTTAGACTGTGTGGTGTGTATACCTGATTGTGAGCATGTTTATTCTTCAATCTCTTTCTTTATATATGTTAACTAATTGTTGTCGGCCTATGATGCCTACTCAGTACGTGTTGTTTGTACTGATGCTACCTTGCTACACTCCTTTTCGGGGTGTAGAGTTTGAGACAGGTTCCATTTCCACTTCTTGAGACTGATTTTCGAGGCCTGGCTTGTTAGTATCTAGGGTGAGCATCTGACCGTCAATCACTTGGGAGACTCCTCTATCCCTGTCTTTATTTTCTTCCATTCAGATAGATGTGTTTAGCATTTGAGACTTGTATTTTCTAGACATTACTTAGTTGCTCTTGTACGAGTCAGACCAGTTCCTTGGGGATTGTATTTATATTCCGTACTTATGATTATTTATGATTCAGGCTTCTACTTATTCTGCTCTATTTACTTTATAGTGGTTTGAATTGATGATTTAGGAAAGAGTTCGCCTACCGATGTGGGAAATGGCAGGTGCCCGCGCGACTTAGTGAAATTGGTTCATGACATAGTGAATTTAAAATATATATTAGGTAATAATTATTAAATACAAGAAATTTATGTGTAAATATGCGTCATGCATTAATTGATTTGGTGAATACTCCAGTATGTATAAATTTTAGTGACAATATAACCAAGATAGTGCGATTCACATATAATATGTACTGATTCGTCTGGATTCAGCAAGCAACGGCATGAGAATGACACTTTCTACTTTTGGTATCTATATTTAACTCAATAAATTAATATCGTCAGTATATAAGTTAATTTTTGGTCCTACTTTCTCTTGAGCCGAGAGTCTTCCAGAAATAGCCTCTCTACCTCCCAAGGTAGGGATAAGGTCTGCGTATACTCTATCCTTCCCAGACCCCACTTGTGGGATTTCACTGGGTATGTTGTTTACTTCGGGACGATATTGACATTTCATTTTTTTTTTAAATAAAAATAAATACTTAAATCAAATACTATATCAAAAATCGAATGTTGAAAATCAAATTTTCGTCATTCGGTTATATATAAAACTACACAAACCTAACGTAATCCCTAAACTTTTTTTTCCAGAAAGAACTTGAGTTGGGTAGTGCCAATAGAGGCACAATAAAATTAGTGGCCTAAAATCAAATTTTAATAAGGTCTTAAACTGTTTTAGTAGAATATATTCAATTTAATAAAATATTTGCCATGATTTTATTCTTTAAAACTTCAGTTATTAAGATTTGGAGGCCTAAAGCTTTGTGTAGCCCTGCCCTTGAGCCACCCATGAGCAGTGCGCAATATGAATGTAAAACTTGGGGTTTTAACGGTCAAAGGAGTGGAAGATATGTTTATACCCATGTTTTTTTTATTTTCCATCCGGTATCCGGTATTCACATTGGGGACCGATTAAATCCGGATTCGTGTCGGGTAGTCTCACATTGGGGGGCAAAGCACTCCCTAACAATGGTGACTCCATACCCAAGGGAGCTCGAACTCGAGACCTCTTAATTAAGGATGGAGTAGTACCAACCACTACACCACAACCCTTGTTGGTTGTTTATACCCATGTTAAGAAACTGCAAAAGCACACATTTTTTGAGGAAAATACTCGCCCAAATTGTCAAGTTTTCTCTTTCACAGAGTAACTATTTAGTCACCAAAATGGTTGAGATTTGTGACAGAATTGGAGGAATAGACTATGCAAATTTGTTGTTCAAACAGGTTGATGATCCAAACAACTATTTGTACAACTTTATAATTAGAGCTTACACACATAAACAAAGGTATATTTCATGTATCAATGTATATAAGCAAATGATGGAAGGAACAATGTGTCCCGATGAATATACATATCCATTTGTTATTAGGTCAAATGACATGTTTATAATCTAAAATATGTGTTATATAAGTTATATAGCTGGTTTCGCCAAGCCTCTAAAATCAGCTTGTTTTAAAAAATATTTTTTCCAAAAGTACTTTTCGCGAAAAAGAAGTTTGTGTGTGGCAAATTAATTTAAAAGTACTTTTGAACAAAAGAATTAGTGTTTGACCAAGCTTTTAAAAATCTTATTGAAAAAATGTATTTTTCTCAAAAGTACTTTTAAAAAAAAAAAAAAAAAGAATTTGGGCAAAAGTTATTTTTTGTAAACTTTTCAAAACTATCCTTTTTGCTTTCCCAAAAAATCTTATTTTTATCCTAAAAACTAGCCCAATACCTCACTTTTTTTAAAATAAGCATTTATTGAAAAAATAAATACTTTTGGGAGAAAAATAAACTTGGCCAAACATGCTATTAGGACGTACTCCGGGACGTTGACATTTCAATTTTTTTTAAAAACTTAAATCAAATACCATATCAAAAATGGAATTTTGAATATCAAATTTTTTATTTCCATTTGATTATATATCAAACTACACACTCCCAACATAAAACCTAAACCTTTTTTTTTCAGAAACAACCTGAGTTGGGTAGTGTCACTAGGGGTTCAATATAATTAGTGGTCTAAAGCCAAATTTTAACAAAGTCATAAACTGTTTCAGTAGAATATAAAACTTTAGTTATTACTAAGATTTTAAAGGCTCCAAGCAAAGACATTCAGTAGCCTTGCCCTTGAGACACTCATGATCAGTGTGCACTATGGAACTAAAATTTGGGGTTTTAACTGTCACAGGACTGGAAGATATGTTTATACCCATGTTGAAAAACTGCAAGAGCACAGGTTTTTTGAAGAGAATCCATGCCCAAATTGTCAAATTCTCTCTTTCACAGAGTAGCTATTTAGTCACCAAAATGGTTGAGATTTGTGACAGAATTGGAGAAATAGACTATGCTAATTTGCTGTTCAAACAAGTTGATGATCCAAACAACTATTTGTACAACTCTATAATTAGAGCTTACACACATAAACAAAGGTATATTTCATGTATCAATGTATATAAGCAAATGATGGAAGGAACATTTTGTCCTGATGAATATACATACCCATTTATGATTAGATCATGTAGTGGTATTTTATGTGTTGATTTAGGTGAACAGTTTCATGGACATGTGTGTAAATTTGGGTTGAATTGTAGTAATGTGATAGCAAATTCTTTATTAGATATGTATGTGAAATGTGATCGAATGAGTTATGCACATAAGGTGTTCGATGAAATGTCTGAAAGAGATGTGATTTCTTGGAACAGTCTTATTTGTGGACATGTAAGGTTGCGTCAAGTAAGGAAGGCGAGAGCTTTATTTGATGATATGCCGAATAAGACTATTGTTTCTTGGACTGCTATGATTTCCGGGTACACGAAAACGGGGTGCTATGGCGATGCATTGGATGTTTTTAGGAGAATGCAAATGGTCGGGTTGAAACCCGATTGGATTAGTTTGGTATCCGTTTTGCCAGCTTGTGCGCAACTTGGAGCGCTCGAGTTAGGGAAGTGGATTCATTTTTACGCGGAAAAGTATGGGTATTTGAAGAGGACTTCTGTTTGCAATGCATTGATGGAAATGTACGCTAAATGTGGAAGCGTAAACGAGGCTTGGCAGTTGTTTAATCAGATGTCTGAAAAAGACGTGATCTCTTGGAGTACGATGATTGGAGGCTTAGCCAATCACGGTAGAGCTCATGAAGCGCTTAAGTTGTTTCACGAAATGAAGAGGTCTGATGTTGAACCGAATGAGATCACTTTTGTTGGTCTTCTATGTGCTTGCGCGCATGCTGGTCTTTGCGATGATGGTTTGAGGTACTTTGATTCCATGAAAATTGATTACAACATAGAGCCGGGGATTGAGCATTATGGTTGTCTGGTTGATCTTTTGGGGCGTACAGGACGTGTTGAACGAGCTCTTGCAATCATCAAGAGCATGCCGGTTAAGCCCGACTCTGCTATATGGGGTTCTCTGTTGAGTTCTTGCAGAACTTATCGCAATCTTGAAATTGCAGTTATTGCAATGGAACATCTGTTAGAGCTCGAACCGGAAGATACAGGGAACTATATTCTACTCGCTAATATATATGCAGATCTTGGGAAGTGGGACGGTGTATCGAGGATGAGGAAATTCATAAGGAGTAAAAGCATGAAGAAAACACCGGGCTGCAGTCTGATTGAGATAAATAGTTCGGTCCAAGAATTTCTATCTGGTGATAATTCAAAACCGTTTTCAAAAGAAATCCATGAGGTGCTAGAGCTATTGGCCTTGCATCAAAGCGAAGAAAATGATATAGTTGATCCAGCGCTCGATTACTTACGTTCGTGAATTTATACTGCAAAACACTTCAGCAAAATGTTATCTTAACATTGATAGAGGAGAAGTTGTCATTCTGATGCATGCGCTCTTCTCCGTTCAAGCTTTTAGAACAGTTTATACCACATTCTTTAACGTCTGGAAATTCCAGGAGGAGCGATTCAGATTTGTGGGATCGGTAGAGATGGGAATCACGATGAACTTGAACGAACATATGTCAGCCAGGAATTCGAGGGCAGATATGCAACAGTTCAATTATTCAGATGGTGGTGTTCCATTTACATAAGAAAAGTTGCCTGAAATGCGATGCTAAGGACCGAGATATCACTGTTTTCCCTGGCATTGGTGACAAAGAGAGGATTGAACCACTAGCAATCTGCATACAACAAGAAGTAAACAACTCAAGACGTTATTGATCATTTAGAAAAAAAGATTTGCTGGTTGCCTTCACAAGTACTCGACAATATTTCCTAAGTAATATATCTATGATATAGAAGAGCCAACAAGCAGGTCATGGTCGATATGTCTGCTTGCCCCCGTGAATGCGTCAACACTCATCTCATCCATTGACCGCCAGTGACTATGTGTTGTTCTTCTGCTGCTTACTTGTCGTTCTATTGCTGTGCATGACTTCCGAGCCTTTGATCAACGTCGTTCGTATAAGAAAAAGGCGATGAGGGGAATTCCGGGAAGTGAAATCGAAGCTCGTGCCGAAGAAAGAGAAGCTCTCTATCAGAGGTATATATTATGCTGCTGAAGCCAAAACCACAGAAGGTGACTCCTGACTGACCTGGGTGCACCCAACATAAATTTTGTTTTATTGTAAAACAAATTATTCTCTTTGTTTCAGTTTATGTTATAGTATTTTCTTTTTAGTCTGTTCAAAAAATAACAATTCTTTATATATGTAGGATGAATCTAAGCTTATACTTTTCAACTCTTAATGACATGATTTTGTAGCCACGACAATGTCATGATATATTTAAGATTATAAGTTTCAAAAGTCACTTTTACTTTCTTAAGTTACATTCCCAGTCAAACACCTTCAGTTAACATGAAGTCGATGAAATATTTTTTTAGAACTCAACTATATAGCTCGAGATTAAGATTAAAAGAACTAAATTGAAAAGCGATTTTCGGGCTGGTTGGATTATGACCAACACCTAATTAGCCTCGAGAGGGGACAGTCGAATCGAAGTCACACCTATTGCATGAAAAACCTCGTCAACAACACCGTTCAAAAATGTTAAAAGGAAAAAAGAAGAATTTTCACGTGAAAATATTGCTGCTACTACAATTAATCGGTTTCCATATTCTTCACATTGACGTAGATCCTCCTCTAGTTGTATTGGCCAAATTAATCGTAAGTCGTGACGGTGACATGAAATAATTTTTACTTCCATCAGAAATTTCCTTTATATATTCTCTATATTACTGCAATCTCCTAAATTATACTATAAAAGATAGGTGAATTGACTACTTTATTCACTAAATTCTTAATCAATGGAAAACTTTGGTTTATCTTTTCGTTGTTCCATTTTCCTCATTGCTTACATTTTTGGCACGTATGCACCTACAAATTACAATTGCCTTTTCCTTTTCAACTTGAAAAGAGTTTTTTATTTTCTTTCTTTCTGACAAGCTTCTCTTTCATTTTTTTCCCCTAGTAGTGATTAAAAAAAAAAAATACGAGGAGGCATACTCCCCTTATGCATTCCCAAAATGAATATCCATTCTTTTCGTCTTTATATTTTTGTAAAAATTTAAAAGGAGAAAAAATATGGCCTAGTGGTAGCCGGTAGGTGATGACAATCTAGAAGATGGGGGTTTCAATTCCCAGCAGAGATAAAAAGAACCATTATATGAATTATTCGAGTCTATCTAAGTTCTAACGGGGATGAGTTACCTGATATTTATGCTTGTGAGAGATATTGGAATACGCGCAAGCCCTTTAAAAAAAAAAAAAAAAAAAAAAATTAACCCGTCTATTATATGCATATGAATTATAGGACAAAACTTGATATGTCATTGAAATGAACTTTTACATTTTCTCCTTTTACATATGAATTAACAATTGAACTATTTTTATAAGACTCAGATATACTGCTTGATTTTGCAACCATGTTCGTGATGACTCGGGTTCTCTCAACAGATGCTCAGTTTGTATGTACATCACATAGTATAACCTCTCTTCCTTGTTCTGAAGAATTACCAATTTGCCAAAGCATTTGCCAGAGAGATTATGGACCTTTTTATGTTAAATCAGAGTGCAGTGTTATGCAAGATCCAGGAGAAACAGTTTGTGTGTGCTACTATAATAGTGGTGCCCCTTGTCCACAATTAAAGATTAATTAGAACTTACATAGTTTTCTTTAGTCACTTCCAAAAGAATCAAGAAAAGATTACTTTCAGATGTTATCTCCCAAGATTGAATGAGAAAGTGATCTTTTGAGCTAATTGAAACTCTTTTCCAGTATTTGTGATCACATCGAAAGTCATTTCTACTTAGTAGGCAATATGGATCCGACTCTTTTCCATTACGGTTTCTCTCTATTTCCTCAGTTTTCAATATTCAAGATGGTGTTTCATGTTTCAAAGCATAAAAAGGATATGTGTGAAGCACAAAACGACTTTTCTGTAACAAATGTTTATATTCGTGAATAGCTTATGAGTAGGTTGAATAAGGATTTGTTGTTTATGCTTTCCCACAAATATATGTGTTTTGACTATCGTTTCTAGTGGAACATCCGCAGAGATACTCGCATAGCGACTTCTGAGAGTAGAAGATAACGCGTGTATCAATTTTTAGTAGTTTACCCCGTCTTATGAATTTTTCCTTTCAAGTACTAATGAGCAGTGGCGGAACTAGAATTTGTACTAAGGGGTGTCAAAATATAAAAAAGTAAATATACGAGGAAATTAAGGGGGTTCCACTACTAAAAAAACCGGGATTTTCGACCAAAAATTTCGACCACACGAGGTCGTTTTATTTCGACCAATTTTTCGACCACACGCGGTGGTCGCTAATCGGCAGGTCGAAAAATGTGGTCGAAATTTGCGACCACACGTGGTCGCAATCACATTCTACCGATTATAAGGGAGAATTATTTTCGACCACATGTGGTCGAAAAATTATTTTTATATTAAATTATATATTCAACTTTTTCGACTACGTGTGGTCGAAAACATTATTTATATTTAAATTTAAAAAAAAATTTTGCACAATTTCGACCACTTGTGGTCGAAATTGTAAATTAAAAGTTTTCGACCACTTGGTTGAAAATCTGGAATATTTTTTGAAACATTTGCCTGTTTTTGACATCGCCAACCTTGATTTTCAAATAACCAAATTCATCAACCAAAAGAGTCATCCAATTCATCAACAATTCAACACAACAACCATAAACAATGTTCAAACACTTGAACACTTAAACATTGTCCATTCAAACACTTAAACATCATAAACTACGTTCAAACACTTAAACATCTTAAAATTAAAAGTACTTCTAGTTCAAATTAAAACCACATTCAAACCCTTAAACATAATATACATATCCGTTTAAACATAGCGAAATTAGAATCCAAAAGCACATTAATCAAAAAGGTCGATGTTCGATGTTAGAGACATGATCCGTATCCTCCCCACTAGACTCATCGACAAGAGCATGATTTATGTCGGTTGCGACCAACGTCGTCTACCTTGGGAAGGTCGGGGTTGGCTAGGGAGGAGGAGCATCCCCGGGACACGGGGGAATCGGAAACGGCCGGACCAAGTAAGCTATTAATGCTGGGCTTCCATACCCAACATCACGGCCTCCGAGGAATTAAGTGTTCTTGTTAGTGGGTCAACTTGATGCTTCATAGCTTCATACTCCTTAGGATCAACCGTCCCATCATCAGTAACACCTACGGCTTCAAGGGCCGACGGGTATCGACGAAAGGCTCGATTAGGCATCCCATAAAAGGTTGTTGGGGGAGCAACCTTCTCAATCCATTGTTGTTGTATTAACTCATCGGTCATCCGTGTGGTACTTGGTCGAGTGGCTCGAAACTCCCCAAAGTGTTGTCGAAATTCATTCTCGAAATTAAAGGATGCAATGTTAATAGTCTAATTTAGTACAAAAAATATATTATTATTGTTAACTAACGACTTACCCAAGTTCGCTCGACCCTTGGCTCAATATCCGTACCATCGGCGTTCTTCTCCTTCTCGTGTGAGTAATCTTAAAGATCTCATCTTGAGGTACCGCACCCCTCTGGAGCTCCTACAAACAAATCAAAATTAACAATTAAAAAAGTCCGCAAAAACTGTCCAAAAAACAGTCTAAAAAAAAGTCCCAACAAAAAGTCCGCAAAAAACAGTCCCAAAAAAAAAAGTCCACAAAAACAGTACAATAAAATGACCAAAAACAGTCCAAAAAAAAAAAATAGACCGCAAAAACAGTCCCCAAAAACAGTCCATAAATGACCAAAAATAGTAAAAAAAAAAAAAACAGTCTGCACAAAACAGTCTGCACAAAACAGTCCGCACAAAACAGTCCCAAAAAACTGTCCAAAAAAATAGTCCAAAAAAAAAAAAACAGTCCGTAAAACAATCCCCAAAAACAGTAAAAAAAAAAAAACAGTCTAGAAAAAACAGTCCGCACAAAACAGTCCACAAAAACAGTCCCAAAAAACTGTCCAAAAAAACAGTCCCAAAAAAAAAAAAAAACAGTCCGTAAAAACTGTCCCCAAAAACAGTCCACAAAACAGTCCCAAAAACAGTCCAAAAAAAAAAAACAGTCTATTAAAAACAGTCCGCACAAAACAGTCCACAAAAACTGTCCAAAAAACAGTCCAAAAAATGACTAAAACAGTCCGTAAAAAAGACTAAAACAGTCCGTAAAAACAGTCCCAAAAAACTGTTCGAAAAAACAGTCCCGAAAAACCAGTCCATAAAAATCAGTCCAACAAAATAACTAAAACCATTCCAAAATTGAACTAAAACAGTCCCAAATAACTGAACCAACACAATCCAACAAAATCACCAAAACAGTCCCAAAAATAAAGAACCAAAACTTTTCCATAAATTTGAACCAACAAGAATAAGAAATGTCATTTGATAAAGCTAAAGAAGAGAATACTTTGGTTTCATCAAGTCCACTTGACTCGTGGCGCCACTAGTGTGCCATCCACCTTTCACTCTAGCGGCCTTCCCATTTTCACTTCGTTTCAAAAAAGTCGGATCGGTTGCCTTTCCTTCCACCATTCATCTTGAATCCAATCGAGTTTTTTTATTACGAGCTCTTTTCCTTAAGTATTTTTGCCGCTTTTTCTCAAAGTTCTCTACTAAATCATGATGTTCCGGCTTCCCACTTTGTCCGCAAAGAAATTAATATGATTAGGGAGCATATTAAAGGAATATCCCATAAACAATCAATATATAGTATTTTACTACAAATATCAAATACCCTAAACTTTCATTTCTTGCATCAACCAAAGGTTGCAAGTACATCAATCAAGACTTTTGGATTACGCGGGCCGGGAATAATGCAATTAAGGAATATATATGAACTAGTCATACACATCTCTAGAAGATTATACGGTGTTATAAACACGGCCAACAAGAATATGGAGCAGCAGAGCCAGAATGCGGAGTGAATCCGTCAGAATATAAACCCAACCTAACGTTATGTGGTTCAGCTGCAAAGTCTGGATAGGTTCTATCAAAATGCTTCCAGGCCTCACCATCCGATGGATGACACATAACACCCGATGGCCTTCTATTTTCACCGTGCCATCTCGTATGAGGAGCGAGCTATTAGATGCATACAACCTCTTTAACCTTGGTATTAGAGGTAAATAATGCATTGCCTTAACGACCACTCTTTCCGCTTGTGTATGCCTAAACCGTTCACTACCACAAAACTTACAACATTCTAGATCGACGTCATCATTATAGTATAACATGCGGCCATTTTCAAAAATCAATTCTCACCGACGAGTCCCAACTTAGATACCAATCTCTTTGCCTTATAGTAATTATTGGGTATCTCTAAAACTTCATGCACGTCAATCAAATCCAACCCTTGGGAACATTGTTATCTGCTTTGATACTCAATAATCTAACAGTGACAGATAATTGAGAGTGGGTAGAACCATCGTATAAGAACTAGCTTTTTTTAACTTTTTATAAAAACGACTCAGGTTCTTCAACATGGCCATTGATTCAAAGCCCCAATACATGCCATAACCATCCCGAACCATGTCGTGCATTCTAGAATTCACGTGGGTTCTACCATCCTACTACTTTCACCCACACAAAGTTCTTAAATCCACCCAAATTGTTACGCGTTTCTCCATGACTAGTCCAAATTGTATAATTACTTTTAAAACCTTTTTCCATTAGATGTCGCTAACAATCTACCAATCTTGAATTTCATACATTCACATTTAGAACAAGGACACCTAACCACACCATGAATTGTAAAATCCTCAAGTGTTTTAGCATAGTCAACAAAATCATAAACGCGTACAAATTCATTCTTCAACCCAAATCCAGGATTAGTTCTATCGTACATCCAACTTGTGTTCCATCTACACAAATTGCGAGAAAGTTTGAACTTGTTAAACCGTATTTAATTTATATGATTAGTAAAAGAATTTTATTTCAAAGTATAACCTTCCTACTGTAATGCGCGATAAACTAGATAGATAAAGTACCTAAATCTTTTTAACTTTAATTAATAACTACATAATAACCACCCATGTATTAACAACTAGAAAAAACGATACAAAAAAATGACCAAAAACGAGTCCAAAAAAAAAAAAAACGAAAAAAACGAGTCAAAAAATGACCAAAAACGAGTCCCAAAAAATAACAAAAACGGTCAAAAATCTTTCCCAAAAAAAATGAACCAAAATACTCCCAAAAAATGGACCAAAACAGAAAAAAACTTTGCTAATTGACAACTTAAGCGCCCAAAAAGAATGACAACTTAAACTTTGCTTTTCTACTTCTATTTTTTTCCATTGACATACAGATGATGGAGAATACGTATAACCAACTAGGGGAAAAACAATTAGTAAAGAAGAGCTAATTAATTGTGTCTAAATCTACATAACCAAAGTAAACCAACAAAATAATGGTTGATCATGATTAGCACTATGTGGTTCATATAAGCTGTCTTGCCTTATTAAGGACTTAAACTATTGATATTATTTCAAAAAAATATAATATTGGGCCAACAAAATAAATAAAGAGCACATAAATAAAGAACCAAAATAAATAAATAGCACATAAATAAAGAATCAAAATAATCCCAAAAAAAGGACCAAAACATAAAAAATAACATTCAATTTCAACTCAAAATTCAAAAAAAAAAAAAAAACCTAAAATAAACCCTAAAACAAATATTGGACACTAAATAAACTAAATAAAGTTATCAAATCTACTAAATATAGAAGTACGTGCTAATAACATGAGATTATTATGCATTGGTAAGTGTTCATGACATTGGAAAAAAAAAAAAAATTTGTTGTTTATGCGTGGGCCCACGGTGGTCGAAAGGCGGTGGGTTGAGGGTATGGTGGGGGCGGTGGGGGTGGTGGTGTGGGTAGAGAGAGAGGGAGAGAGGTGGTGTGTGTTGGTAGAGAGAGGAGAGGGAGAGAGGAAAGAGAGAGAGAGAGAGAGAGAGAGAGAGAGAGAGAGAGAGAGAGAGAGAGAGAGAAATTAAAAGAAAGGACCAAATTAAAGTAAAGACCATCCAGTGGCAGATATTTGATGTACATGTGGTCAGATAAATGTTTTCTAATTTTCGACCACATGTGGTCGAAAATTGGTTTTTTGTTTATTTTTTTGATTTTTAATTTAAACATTTCTCATTTATTATTTATACAAAATTTAATTTCGACCACACGTGGTCGAAATTATATTTTCATTTTAAAAAATCGACCCCGTGTGGTCGAAATTCTACTGAAAATAAAATAAAAATTAAATTGTTGATTTTTCGACCGCGTGTGGTCGATTTTTTTTCGACCAAAAATGTGGTCGAAATTTTTTGGTCGAAAACGCCCTTTTTTTAGTAGTGTTCAACACATAGTATATATACATAAAAAATAATAATTACGTATTTACGCTGTAATTTTTTGGCGAAGGGGTGTCGGTTGACACCCCTTGGATTGATGTATGTGGCTCCGCCACTGCTAATGAGCAATACGTTTCTTGAGTAACTTAATAATCACTGAAAATCTCCACGGAAGGTCAGTATGACTCTTGTCTTCCTGTTATATTTGTGTGAGTTATGTATTGCTATTCTAGTCAATTCTTTGTTGATAATGCAAAGCCAAAGTTTCTTTGTGATTCTTCTTTTCCTTACTCATTTTTTCTCCTGTATAAAGTGAAAATGTCCACATAGGTGGAGGAAAGTCTTTCTTTCCTCGTTATATTGAATTGTGTGTTTTTTGGTTGGTAAATGGGCTAGAAAAAGAGATGGGCCTCGCACACATGAGAATTGGACTCAGTAGGCAAAAGTGACGAATCTGCTCCCCCCTACCCCCCGCGTGCGTGCGTGAGGTGATGAATTTGCTAACTATTATTTTTGTTAGTTTTGAGCCTATTCGTATCTCCGGAATTAGTTGCCGAATTCATATCTCCGGAATTAACAGTTAAAGGCTCATTACTTCAGCATTAATAGCGATCTTTTTGGAGACGTTACAAAATCTTATTATTAATTCCTTGAATGTTATGAGACGTTTCAGATTTAGCCGTTATCACCACCTTACATGTTACCTATATAAATAGAGGTAGTGATCTCTATTTCAACACACACTGAAACAAATCATCTTCTTCATCATAAAAGTTCTTTCACTGTTTCTCTTCCTGGGAAAAATACTTTGTGCAAGCTCTATACTTCCAACCACCAGTGTAGGTGTTCGGGAGTTGTTGTGGAACCTTGGGGAGCATCTGAGGGCTAAAAGATTTGCACCGTGGCTTGCCACGACACAATTGTGGTTTAATAATTTGTTTTCTTGTCTTCCTTGTAACTATTATGTGTTGTTCTCTAATTTTACTAACAATTTGAAAGAGATTTTAACAATATTGATCAGATGGCTATTTCTTCAAACAAAACTCTTCCAGATTTGTCAAAACTTGAACCTTTGGATGGAAACAATTTTAAACGCTGGTCTCAAAAACTTTTGAGTTTCTTTGAACAATTAGAAGTTGGCTATGTTTTGTTTGATGCACCGCCTGTTGATGTTCCAAACGTTGTTACTGATGTTTCAAATAGTTCTGCTATTGTTGTTACTCATGATGCTGCTAAGAAGAAATTTGAAAAAGATAACAAAACTGTTAGAGGACATCTACTGAACCATATGACTAACCCTCTGTTTGATTTATTTGTTACTAACAAGTCTGCTAAGGAAATATGGGACAGTTTGGAAAAGAAATATGGTGCTGATGATGCAGGGAAGAAAAAGTATGTTGTTGCCCAGTGGATTAAGTTCCAAATGATTGACAATAAGCCAATTATGGAACAGGTTCATGAATATGAGAACTTGACTGCGGCTGTTTTGTCCGAGCGCATGAAAATGTGTGAGGTTTTTTAAGCCAATGTTCTGTTTGAGAAATTGCCGCCTTCCTGGAGTGATTACATAAACCAACTGAAGGAAGGACTTGACCCTTCAGGAAATGATCAGTCACATGAGGACTGAGGAGGCTAACCGTCTCAAAGATAAGATGGAAGCTCTTTCCCTTAACTCTTCTAAAGCTAACCTTGTGGAAACTTCTGGTACGGTTGTGAAAGACAGGTCAAACGCAAACAGAAGAAAGTCCCGAAAAAAGGGAAATGGGAAGAAGAAGAATCATTTCAACAAGCCGGGGAGTCAAATCCAGAAGTTCAAGAGACCTTGTTTCGTTTGTGGGAAAGTTGATCACAGGGCTGCTCAGTGTAATCAAAGACAAGGGCAAAACTCGAAACAGGGAGGACAAGGTGTTGCCCAAGCTAATCTTGCTGAGAGGAATGAAGTTATTGCTGCTGTAGTGGTTGAGGCGAATCTGGTGGTTAACAAGACTAGTTGGGTTCTGGACACTGGTGCTTCAAGGCATCTTTGCGCTAATAAGGAGCTTTTCCATAACTTTGAGGAGTCTACTGATGGCGAGTGTGTCTACATGGGTAACTCCACTACTGCTGGAGTTATGGGTAAAGGAAAAATCCTACTTAAGTTAACTTCTGGAAAAACTTTAGCCTTGAACAATGTTCTGTATGTACCCTCCCTTCGTAGAAACTTAGTTTTACGGAGCACTTCTCAACAAAACAGGCCTCAAACTTATTTTTGAAGCTGATAAAATAATTATTTCTCGTGGAGGAGACTTTGTTGGGAAGGGGTATCTTAGTGGGGGTTTATTTGTACTGAACATTGTTCAAGAGCTTGTCAATAATGAAAATGTTTCTAGTTCTGCTTATGTTGCTGAGTCTGTTGATTTATGGTATGGTAGACTAGGTCATGTTAATATTGCTTCTACTAAAAGACTTAGAAAAATAGAATTAATCCCTGCGGTAAAAGTTGATGAATTTTCTAAGTGTCATGTGTGTGTAGAAGCAAAACATGCTAAGAAACCATTTAAATCTGTTACTAGTAGAAAGACAGAATTGCTTGAACTAGTACATTCAGACTTAGCTGATTTTAAGAACGCAGTTAGTAAAGGTGGAAAGAAGTATTACATTACTTTTGTTGATGACTTTTCTAGATACACTAAGGTATATTTTCTTAAGTCTAAAGATGAGGCAGAAAGCATGTTTTAGAAATTCAAAGCAGAAGTAGAAAACCAATTAGATAGGAAAATCAAGAGACTTAGATCTGATAGGGGCGGTGAATATAGTACCAATACTCTAGAGGCTTTTTCTGAGAAAAATGGTGTTATACATGAAGTTAGTGCTCCATATACTCCCCAACAAAATGGTGTAGCTGAATGCAAAAATTGAACCCTTAAGGAAATGATGAACTCTATGCTTTTAAGTTCGAGTCTATCTGACAACATGTGGGGGGAAGCTGTTTTGTCTGCCTGTTATATTCTTAATAGGGTCCCTCATAAGAAGTTAGACAAGACTCCATATGAGTTGTGGAAAGGGTTTTCCCTAACTTGAAATTTTTGAAAGTGTTGGGGTGTTTGGCTAAGGTTGGTCTACCAGATTTCAAACGGGTAAATGTAGGATCTAAAACTTTTGACATTGTTTTTATTGGTTATGCTCAAAATAGTGTTGCTTATAGATTTATGTCTTTAAATGATTATTCTATTTGTGAATCTAGAGATGCAGAATTTTTTTAGCATGTTTTCCCTTTGAAAAATAATGTGCCTAGTGATGTGCAAAATAATGCTTCTACATCTATATCTGTTAATTCTCGTGTTGTGCCTTCTTCTAATGTTGTTGATAATGAGCATAAAATTGAACTTAGAAGAAGTAAAAGACGTAGAATTGAGACTAGTTTTGGTCCTGATTTTATTACTGCTTTTTTGACTAAGAATTGTGATATTGATGTTTTAAATGATGAATTAGTGTCTATCTACTTAATGGAAAAAGACCCTAAGACTTATGATAAAGCAATGAGGTCAATAGATGTTATGTTTTGGAAAGAAGCCATTAAAAGTGAATTGGACTCTATAGTTTCTAATCACACTTGGGACTTGCATGATTTGTCTAAAGGCTCTAGACTCTTAAGTAGCAAGTGGATATTTAAAAAGAAATTGAGACCTGATGGTACAATTGATAAATATAAGGCTAGACTTGTAATTAGGGGCTTTACCCAAAAGCAAGGTGTTGATTACTTTGATACTTATTCTCCTGTGACTTAAATAGCGACCATTAGAACTCTTATTGCCTTAGCCGCTATTCATAATTTAGAGGTACACCAAATGGATGTTAAAATGGCTTTTCTAAATGGTGATTTAGAGGAAGAGATCTATATGACTCAACCTGAAGGTTTTGTGGCCCCAGAACAGGAAGATAAAGTATGCAAATTGAGAAAGTGTGTGGCCTAAAGCAGGCACCTAGGCAGTGGCTTGCCAACACAACTGTGGTTTAATCATTTGTTTTCTTTTCTTCCTTGTAACTGATCTGTATTGTTCTCTAATTTTACTAACAATATTCCCACAGCTTATATCATATACAGAGGCGGATTCAGGATTTAGGTGTACCGGGTGGCAGGTTAAAATGTTATACCCCTTTTTTTTTCTTTATGTATATACACATATATACAGTGTTTCGTCCAAGGTTACCGGGTGGCATGACATGCGGTAACCGCTACATAGATCCGCCACTGCATACGGGTTCATGCGAGATATTAACTTTTGCCATATATAAATCAAGAAATACGCTAAATGTCTATAAAAATTTTACAACAAAACAATACGAGGGTGAGATTCTTATAGAATGTGACGTGGAACATTTCATCTCAAAGTTTTCTTATTTACAAAAACCCCTTACAATTCTCCCCCTACACCTCTAACAACTAATAGATGTTTAAACGTTTTCTGTTTGCCTGACCTTTTTTTTTATTGTTTTTAAAGTTTGTTTGAACTAAACAATTTCTTTTAAACGATTATCAGGATATCTAAATAATTTCCTAATTTTTTGAACTAGACAAACCTGAGATTGATTAATAGGTTGATTAAGGCTGTTTAAATAATTATTAATTGTTTTGGATGGACTACAAAATCCCCACCAATGTTAATATTTTTTCGTAAATCTTCACAACAAATACAAAAACATGAGAAGAAAAGGATGAAAATGCATAAGAAGAGAAGCAAGAAGAAGATAAAGGAGAGAAAAAGACGAAACACATAATTTGAAATTTGAAAGTGGGTTATAAAATATTCTTTTTGGATATTTTAATGATTTCTAGCAACTTTTGAAAAATATAATAAGATCCCCAATTCACTTAGTTTTAACGGGAGAAATGATTATTTGGTCTTTTACAAACTTTTTTTTTTAATTTTATGACACTTTTACAAGAAATCTTCATTTTTTACATATAGAGATCTGAAAAAATCATTTTCTTCTATTAAGAGGTCAAGAGATCTTATTTGCTCAGTGTTAACTTAAACAAAATCCATGATCTTCAAGACTCAATACGTTTTCTTGCCCTATTCTCCTCTACTTTCCTTCTTACTGTTAAATAAAAAATATAGGAATTTTTTCAATATACCAAGGTTGTGTATAAGAGTCAAATCTAACAAAATCCGGCGACATTATGGAAGAATCATGTGAGAATATGGGAGAAAAAAGTTACTCGCTAGAATCATGGAAAAATTACAAGCTGGAATCATGGAATAGATAGTTATTATAGGAGAGAAATTGAAATAGAAAAAGGTTTAAATGTGGTCTTGATTTTGTGGGACCTCCTTCATACCACAGGCATATCTATGATTATAATGTGTGTGTGTATAATTCATATACATACCCTAAATTTTTCATGAAATATGTATATTTTATATTTTCGTAATATACATGAAATATATTTCAAAAGATATCAATATTTTTTCAACATTTATTTGGTAAGAAAATCCTCCTCGATTGTTTTATTTGACTTTCATCAAGATATCCTTGCCCTTTATAAATTCTCTCAAGTACTGACCTCTCAAATTCTACTAGTATAAAAGATAGGTGAAATAACTTTATTCACCAAATAAATTCTTCAATGGAAAACTTTGGTGTATCTTCCCGTTACATCATTTTTCTCATTGCTTGCATTTGCGGTATGTATAACTACATTTGCTATTTGCTTTTCAACTTAGAATTTTAATTATTTTTCATCTGTGTCAAGCTTTTATCACTATTTTTTTTCCTTCTTGTGATTATTGTGAAAGACGAAGCACATACCCACTCTGCATGCATTCTCAAGATGAATATCTATTCTTTTTGTTTTTAGATTTTATATTCCCCAGCTTCAGTAATGTATAGAAATCGGGGTTCAAATTCCATTAAAGAAAAAAAATGTTATGTGATTCTTGTATATTTTTGTTAAGCATTGGTGTACAGAGTTATTCCATTACGGACAAACTGCATGTAATCTGCATGTTTTCTCCTTAGACCCCACTTATGAATATGAATTATTGGTAAAATTTTCATCTCCCTTTTGGGACAATTATTTACTAAATGACCCTTTTTTTATTTCTCTCATAACTTATGAATCTTTTTAAACCACCATCTAAAATTTTGTAAGTCATTACATACGCTAGATAGATGATTGTCTCATGCTTTGTCTTGTAAGATTGAACAGTATGAACAAACATTATACTCGAGTCTAACATTGTTCGAAAGAGTAATTTTCAAAGCCTATATTTACACAACTTTTAAAAGTAAGACAATATAATTAGTTGCCTGTAAAGGAGCATTTGTGTAAATCAGCAGAATTATGCGTCAAAACATGATGTCATTGAAATGAACTCTTGCACCACTCTCTTAATTTACATATGACTAATTATAAGAATAGTTATTGGACCTTTCAAAAATGTCGACAAGTGCGTGTCAGATCTTCTTAAATTAGTGCATTTTTGAAGGATCCGACATGGGTGCGACAATATTTTTAATGAGTCCGACCAACATAGATTTTCATAACACTCATTGTATATATGTTGATTTATTTTGCAGCCATGTTCGTGATGACTCAGGTTTTATCAGTTGATGCTCTGACGGTATGTGAATTGGAAATTGATCAAGGTCTTCATTGTAATGAGGAAACTTTACCATTTTGCAGCTCCCAATGCCAGAAAAAATTTGGACAACATTATATTACTACAGAGTGTGTGGAGAAAGTTCTAGGAGAACCTATATGTGTGTGCTTCTACAAGAATAACACGTGTCCATCACCAAAAATCCAATAGAATTTGTATATTTTCTTTTGCCACTTTCTCAAAAAAGAAAAAAAAATGTCGTGAAAATATTTTATCTCTATCAGATGATATTACTCAGCATTAATGAGAAATTGATACTTTGACCTACTTTAATCAGATGATATTACTCTTTTTTCTTTCTAGTATTTGAAATTGCATCAATAAGTCTTCCTGCTTAACATTCTTTCCTTCCCAATTTATATATTGGTGTTCGAATTTCGAGAGTGATCAAGAAAATCAAGAGAATATTACAATTATATGATATCACCCAAGATTGAATGTGAAATTAAAGTTATCTTTTGATCTAATTGAAACTCTTTTCTAGTAGTTGTAATTGCATCGAAAATTGTCCCTACCTCGTAGGCCAGTTGACGCAATTTAGGATAACGTTTCAGTTTTTAAAATAATAAAAATGATATATGTGAAGCACGAAAGGACTTTTCTGTGATAAAATATTTGTATTGAATAGATTAGGAGTTGGTTGAATAAGGATTTGTTTTTTACGCTTTCCCACAAATATTTGTGTTTTGATTTGTGTAAATCTTTTGGTGCAAATAAATCATATCGACGATTCATCATAAATTGACAAATTTTATGTTGGTTGTCAGCCTACCGCAATCCTCCTCCTGTATTCAGGTTTGGGATCAACAATATAAGTAGGTAAGTAAGCTCACATAATCATCCCATCTTTTCCATATAGGTTACTATTCCTTTTCAAGCTCACCCTTATTGATGACATTCAAAAAAAAAAAAAAATATTATCAGGCTTCCTCTTAATTTAGAAAAAAATCTCAAAAAAAAAAAGGAAAACATATATTTTTTTCTCTCTATAAAAGTACTTCTAAGTTCATTCTATGTCCTTCCAAATTGGGTGGGTTGGATTAGTCATGTATAAATTTAAGTGTTAAAATATGTTTAACTTATTGCTTTCCATATTCTTCATATCAATACTAATTAATTTTGGAAGTAAATCCTAGTTTATATCAGTCAAAATAATGACATGATGTAAATTGATTTTCATCAAGGTATACTATACGTCTACTATACCTATCATAAATTCTCTATATTACTGCGATCTCCTAAACTCTACTATAAAATATGGGTGGATTGACTGCTTTATTCACTAATTAGTGTACTTGTCCGCGCTTTGCGCGATCGTGAAGAAAATATAAAATATGAACAAATACTAATGTTATATTTTTTGTAAAGAAATAATATTTTTTAAACAAGCAGCTTTTCATTTTTTTAATTCATGATTCTTTAGATAATTTATATAATCGTTTAACTGAAAGAATTGTGATACACATATCAAGATTGAATATGAATTGTACATTTAAATCAATATATGCTGACTTGAATGGAAATTTAAAAAAATAATGTAAAAAACTGGCAATCTAAACTTAAGAGCTAGCTTGTTTCATTTAATCTTTTATAAATGATCTAGTATGATTTTAAGAGATACAAAAAAGTGGTTTCTTTCATGTATGTATACACACACATTTTTTTAACTTATAAGGATGCAAATATAAATATATAGAATGTCGAAAATATTGATCAGCTCTGACTACTTGTTAACATGTGAAGCATTTCCGTTACGTTTAAATTTGGGTTCTAATATAAGATAATTTTTCTTTAGTAGAGATTTCTGAAATTTCAAATAAAATGAAAAATGGAAACAACTATTTGTTGGACTTTACAAATTAAAGCAAATGGTTGGTTTTTCAATTGTGACTTTTGCACTTTTAGAATTACGGTTGAATTGAATAAAATAAAATAAAAAGGATGAGGAAATAATGGCAAAAAAGGAGACAAAGAAGAACAAACAAAAAACCCAAACAAACTTAAGGCATAGCTAAAGTTGTTAGCATATTAGTGATATGAAAATAGTTCCTAATATTACTTTTGATACTATTCTGTTCTTCTATAAAAAACAAAATCGACAAACATCCCTTTGAAGTTAGTTCAATATATAGCTAATTCATACATTTGTGATATTTGGAGCCTATACTTTAATGTAATATACAATTAATGTATCGTTATCCAATAAAAGTAACTATTTAACTTTTAATAAGAATGTTTTAAAGAGTACTAAAAATAAAAGGTAAAACTAAAACTAAAATTCCATATGCTTCATATTATATATAACTATTAATAACCATACTAATAAAAACATTCAATCCTGTTTTTAGTTATATAGTGAGAATTAGAATTTAATTTTAGTGACATAATCCGTTGAAACTGCAATCAATCCTTCTAGTATGCAAAATTAATGGTGATGAAATAAACAATTAAATATTTTTGTAAATAATTTTTTCAACGTTTCTATTCTTTGACAGTTTATCACATCTCTAGCCACCTACTAAAAAATAAAGAAAAGAATTAGTTACGTAGCTAAAATAATGAACTAAAAGGAGATCAAGCCAAAAAAAATACTTAAAAAGAGCAAATAACATTCCATATTAATTAAATTATGCCATCTAAAGATTAGATATCTTGCATGTGTTGAAACATCGATTTTTTTTCCCCAAAGTCCAATTAAAAATGTACTAAGTAATATTATTACTATTTAGATGAAACAAAGAAAAAGTATTACCAAAAAAGATATTCATGTCAAGTGGTTAGTGATGATAATAATGCCTTTGTCCTTCTCCTCAAATCTCTTCGTAGTCATTTTCTAATCTTCTTTTCATGTGTACACCATTTGATCTTCTTTTTATTCCCGCAAAAAATAATATAGCAAAAATTAATACACTACGAATAAGAATAGTAAAAAAAAAGAAAAAATTAAAATCCCACATGTCACGTTCTTGCTTAGAATCGATATAGGATATGAAAAACTAATTTAAAGAATGAAAAGCTAAGAAAATAAGATCTTTCACGATATCTTTGCTACTAAATATTTTTTAGTGCACACTAAATTATGTACAAAGGCACAACACATGGAGAATAAACAAAACGAAAGAATAAGAAGATATATATATATATATATATATATATATATATATATATATATATATATATATATATAGGGGGCGAGGATATCAATAAGCAGAGAATTAGGACCCGTTTGGCCATGAGAATTTTTCACTTTTTCCCAGAAAATTATTTCACTTTATTTGAAAATCAATATTTGATCATGAGAATTCCAAATACAACTTGAAGTTATATTTGAAACTTGAAAAACACCAAAAATGTTGTTTTCACTTTTTTTTCATTTTTTTACTTTCAATACATTCAAACAACCAAATATTCTTTGCAAAAACTTTAACCAAACACAACTCCATCTTCAACTCCAACTTCAAAATTCCAAATAAAGTGAAAAATCTTTGGTTTTCATGGCCAAACGCCCACTTAATTAGGCGCAGTAACTATTGGTAATCAGTGGCCGAGCTAGAATTTTTACTAAAGAGATTAAAAAATATAAAGAAGTAAACACACAAAGAAGTTAAGGAGGTTCAACATTTACTATATATACAAATTTTTTTTTTTTAATTATATATATATAGTGCAATTTAATGCGGATTCGGATGAATCCCTCGGCCCAACCTAGCTCCGCCCTAGTTGGTAATTAAGAATCGATGAAAACAGTTGTAGGCATAATATATCAGCAAATAAGGACGTGGGCTGAATGAAAGGTTTAATTGAGATTTATTGCCAAGTTGACGTGGGTTAGCTCTTGCAAATGGATATTTAATGTATGAGGCCTTTTTTAATCCAATTAGATTGTAGATTATGTAGAAAAATGAAGAGAAAAATGTCAAAAAAAAAAAAAAAAAAAAAAAAAGATGATTAGGTTTCTTGGCCAAAGAGAGATGCCACATCACTCATCTTTTGCCTAGCTTTATATTATACATAGATTTTTCTTCGATGGAAAAATTTGGTGTCTCTTTCCGTTAATCCACTTTTCTCATTGCTTATATTTGTGGTATCTATAGCTACAATTGCTATTTGCTTTTCAACTTAGAATAGTTTTTTTTTTTTTTTTCCATGTGGGTCAAGCTCTTAGCATTCATTTT
>NC_081342.1:2884981-2897720 GCF_029784015.1 Lycium ferocissimum | reverse complement strand
AAACGCCCCCACTTCGATGAACTAAAATTTGGCAACGAACCACACACACTCGATAGTTTTATTTCAGAAAAAAGAATGCGAATATTTGCTATGCAGAAAATTACTTAAAGAGGTCGTAAAAACGTAGGCATTGCCTCAAACTATATAGCCGTGAAACATACTTGTTCGTAATTGTGTTTGGTGGCTGTTCGGA
The DNA here is from genome assembly GCF_029784015.1 of Lycium ferocissimum. NCBI lineage: Eukaryota > Viridiplantae > Streptophyta > Magnoliopsida > Solanales > Solanaceae > Lycium > Lycium ferocissimum. Next base: position 2,897,527 of record NC_081342.1, on the reverse strand, counting down.
AAGGCCTTGCCTTTTCCGAAAAAATAAGAACGTTGGGAATGTTAGAATTTATTCCGCGAAATTTAATTAATTACCAATTAATATTTTCCCGCAGAAATAAAAAAAAAAAAATAATTTTAAAATGAAGATTGAAGTTTAAAATAAATTTGGTCCAAAAGATTATCAATAAACCGATCATTTGACCAAATCAAAATCCAAATCCAAATCCAAAGCCCAAGCCCGAGCCGACCGACGATGACGGCGCGGGGCTCCCTCTTCTCAACCCTTTAAGAGCAAGAGGAAGTGCTTTTAATATAAGTTAACACAACCCCTCCCTTTGTACCACTAATGTGGCACAAAGCTCCTTTTCAAAGGAACTTTGCTCTAAACTTCATTTTCCTTCCATTGTCTTTTCCCCTCCATTTCTCATTCACACCAACTTAGCTAGCTTCAATCATTAACTTGCTTTAACAATCCCCACATTACGGGGAATGACTATATGATGAAAAACATGCATGGAAAAAAAACGTGTGATTCAAGCAAGGATTAATCGTATCCGGATAAGTAGATTTCTCTTTTGAACTTTCCGTAGTGAACATACGCTTCTATATACTCGGTCAATCGGTGGTAGATTTGATATCTTTGAACCGTCGAGCTTTGGTGTATACCATACAACCACATGTCACACAATTAACCCTTTAACCGTCTTCGTTCTCATTGTTTTGTTCGTTTCGGCCCATGAACACCGCCCGGTTCATAAGTGCGCAGAGAATCGGGCCTTACGTAATTCTCCTTGAAGCGGCTTGTTACACTTCACACTTACATAGGTGATTCCAAAAGTGTCATCCCGTAGATACACTATTTGATATACCCCGTATCAAATTTAGGAAACCATTAAAAAGCCTTAATGCTTTATATCGGTCCCGAACATTGTCTCATCACGAGAATGGACCAAAAAGTTATTGTGAAAATGTCGAACCGTCATCAATGACTTTGTTTGATCTCTTTGAACCAAATCTTAGTGATCTCCGGGCCTTCTCTAGGTGCAGAGTTACTATCACGACCCGCCTCGAGGGCCGCGACGGGTACCCGGAGCTAGATACCGAGCACCGTACATCATACTATTATCATCTTAACCCATATTCACATAACCTCACATAACCTGAACTCATATAAGCTTCATAAACATGTACATGCAATCCCACAAATATATTCGCATATATATATATATATACAAATAGATCCATAACCTTCGTTACCCACATACAAGTATCTACGAGCCTCTAACCGAAACTATGAAGTCATAACGATGGACAGACCCCATCATAACCAAATATGTACACAAAAGAATAAGGCAAGACTCTCCCTCACAAGTGTTTCGGCGCAAGCCGAGCCGACTCCTGAAGCGGGTCGTCTCCCCGTCTCACTCGTGGGCATGAGCACATCATCCAAAGAAAAGGATGTCAGCACGAACAATGTACTGAGTATGTAAGGCATACATCTTAAAGTAGCATAAGAACATGAAAATGAAATAAAATGAAAAGATAACTGGTGACTGCTTGCCTCTTAAGGCGGAACCATGCATGCATACGCGTAGCATATCATATTATATATCGCTGCGGAACGTGCAGCCCGATCCATATGTTGCCGTGGAACGTACGGCCCGATCCATTATCCACATGGCCCGCGTCCGGGCATCCCGCGTCCGGGATAACATCATCATGTGCCGCCGATCGTGAGGCTATGCATTTATAGATATATATATATATATATATATATAGTATGTACGCATGCATGAGCCCAAATAAAGTGCACTCTCCGGAGTGACATAAGGTCGTAACCCTCCGAGTGCATTATGACATCATCATCATTGATCGCGTCCGAGGCTCCATGACGTACCTACGCCATATGTAATATAGCCCGACATAATCGAAGCCATATGCTTTATAGCCGGGGGCCATATGTAATATAGCTCACCGAGACACGAGCAAGGGCATATGCTTTATAGCCCACTCGCCTGCGCACGTCCGGAAACCATTTAGAATGCTAGACTTGAAAATCTTTCGGGGTGGAGTCATTATACAAGCATCTTTGGGAACTATAGCTTTTGGCATTTCTGGAGGTAAAATAGCAATACGGAGAACAACATACATAGAGTCAACATGTAGGGATCATGCCTTTGATAGAAGAAGGGGATAGCCTCACATACCTTTGTGTTTCCTTATGAGGTCAACTAAAAGCTCTTCTCCCGACTCACGATTCTACATGTAGGAAAGTTCGCACGAAGGTTAGATTGTAGGAGACATTCTTACATCTAAACTAAAGCAACTAAGGCTAACGAAAATTGGGCAGCATTTCGTCTATTTCGACAACCTTTCCTCATTCACCCAAACAGCCCCCAAACGACACAACAACATCCATAATATCATAATACGCTAATTTCCTTCGAGTTAAACATTATTCAATCTCTAAACTCGTTTCCGGAATCCTCTATAACCATAACTAGAATACAACTTCATGCTTATTTATAATTCGAGTTCTTCAACGCTCAACACCCTTACTATCATGAAATGATCATAATACTCACCTTGATTACGTAAGGATGATCTTTGGATGAAAATACTCCACTTGAGGAGGATTCCACTTGACTATCAATGAAGATTTCCAACTTCCGTCAACTTCCCGGAAGCACCTACACCCTTGATTCTACTAACTTTTGGTGTTTGATCCATTAACTTTCCTACTTGGATGTGTATTAGTGTGTTATGGAGAGGTTTCTAGAGTTTTTGAGGGTGTTTGGATCGTGAGGATTGAGAAAAGAAGAGGAAACCGTGCCCTTTATAAAATTAGAATTTGGACCCGACCCGGAATGTACGGTACAATATACGGTCCGTATAATTTATACGGTCCGTGTATTGGACCGTATATTCCTTCCAGAATTTCCAAAATTTTCCCCTTCACTGGACGAGTTTCACGGCCAAACATACGAGCCGTACAAAATATACGGTCCGTATGTGGGACCGTATAATCCTTCCCGGAAGGGCTTTTTTTTTCCGATTTCGTTCTCGTCGCTTCGTTTGATCTCGAATCCTTATGGAACCTTCTTGGTACTTGTGCAACACTTCGTTAGCGATCTAATGGGCCTTATAACTCGTCCTTATCTCCTCGCTACACATTCATTAGTTCGATGATCGTAAAACCTTTCCCAAACGTAACATGTACTCTACTTCCTTTCGACGAGTCTAGTTTCCACCAATTCCTACGACTCCAAAATCTTATCGTCTATACCCTAAGGCTGCCAATCGCCCTCTTATAGTCGTGAAGGTCTCGTGTCCACCTCGACCGACGTCGCTCATTCACGACGCAACGTCACAGAATGGCCGAAGCGTAACATTCTCCCCCCCTTAAAAACATTCATCCTCGAATGTTAGATTCTCGGGAATTCTACGGAAATTTCGCCAGAGTTTCCCCTGTAATTTGGCACTACCATCCTGTCACAGCAACCCAAAATAACATCGCCACATAGGGCTACAACACCAACAACAAGAAATATGGCCACACATGGCCCAGAAGTAATAAAGTGAAGTATTCCATACCTGTGAACATTGGTGTCTCATCTTGAGTCTCCGTTGGGGGTGTAAATAGATGCGGATATTTGATCTTCATAGCTTTTCTCGCTTCCCAAGTCATCTCCTCTCTATTATCATTTCTCCATAATACCTTGACTGAAGCGACCTCTTTATTTCTAAGCTTCCGCACTTGCCTATCCAGGATAGCGACAGGAACTTCTTCATAAGTCATCTTTTCAGTAACTTGAATGTCGCTTGCAGGCACTATTTTGGTCAGATCCCCAATGCACTTGCGGAGCATCGACACGTGGAAGATTGGGTGGACTGAGTTCAGCTCTGGGAGTAAGTCCAGCTCGTAAGCTACTTGGCCCACTCTGCGTACGATCTGGTAGGGCCCAATGTATCGAGGACTAAGTTTACCCTTCTTACCAAACCTCATTATTCCTTTCATTGGGGACACTTTCAAGAATACCCAGTCATTAACCTGGAATTCCAAATTCCTACGGCGATTGTCGGCATAAGATTTTTGGCGGCTCTGAGCTGTTGCCAAACGGTCTTGGATGAGCTTGATTTTCTCAACCGCTTGCTGGATCAATTCTGGACCTATTAGTTGCGTCTCTCCCACTTCAAACCATCCAATAGGTGATCTACACTTTCTCCCGTACAAGGCCTCATAAGGAGCCATTTGAATACTGGCGTGATAACTGTTGTTGTAGGCAAACTCAATAAGTGGCAAATGATCCTCCCAATTTCCGCCAAAGTCTAGGGCACAAGCTCGCAACATGTCTTCTAGAGTCTGAATAGTGCGTTCGCGCCCTTGTCCGTCGGTCTGCGGATGGAATGCGGTGCTAAATTTCACTTGAGTGCCCAATCCTTCTTGAAAGGATCTCCAGAACTTAGCCGTAAATTGAGCTCCTCTGTCCGTAATAATGGATATAGGGATACCATGAAGCCGCACTATCTCCTTGAGGTATAATCTAGCATAATCTTCTGCTGAATATGTAGCTCTGACCGGGAGAAAATGGGCTGACTTCGTGAGCCTGTCAACGATCACCCAAATGGAGTCATACTTATGTCGAGAACGAGGTAATCCAACCACAAAATCCATATTGATCGCCTCCCATTTCCAGGTTGGAATTTCTATTTCTTGCAAGAGTCCTGCTGGTTTCTGGTGCTCGATTTTCACCTGTTGGCAACTCGGGCATTGAGCCACAAACTCGGCTATATCTCTCTTCATTCCTTCCCACCAATACATCAGTTTGAGGTCATGGTACATTTTTGTCGCTCCAGGATGGATGGAATAACGGAACAATGGGCTTCTTCCGTAATCCGACTACGAAGTTCGCAATATTCGAACACATAACCCGCTTTTGATACCGAGGACCCCATCCGCCGAGACCTCGAATGGTGACTCTTCTTTGAGGACTCGCACACCTTTATAATGCTTCAATTTGGGGTCCTCGTATTGACGCCCTTTTATCTTCTGTATCCAGGGATGAAACAACTGGATTAAGCACACTAACTCCCGTATCGCCCGAATCCACTAAACGGACTCCCAAACTAGCTGGTGGAGTTCACGAGCTAATTCCTGCTTTTCTGGCGGAATGTCACTTCGACTACCCATAGATTTACGACTAAGAGCATCAGCCACCACATTTGCTTTACCTGGATGATATAAAATATTTACATCATAATCCTTCAATAACTCTAGCCATCGCCTTTGACGCAGATTCAATTCCTTTTGCTTAAAAATATATTGGAGACTTTTGTGATCTGTATAGATGTCCACATGGACGCCATACAAATAGTGCCTCCATATTTTTAGAGCGTGAATGACCGCAGCTAATTCAAGGTCGTGGGTCGGATAATTCTTCTCATGCTTTCGCAGCTGCCTGGAAGCATAGGCAATGACTTTGCCATGTTGCATCAAAACACAACCTAACCCGACACCTGAGGCATCACAATATACCACATAGCCTCTCGGGGTCCTTCCGGAAGTGTCGTGGATCGGGCTGAGGTCAACCTGTCCTTCAGCTCTTGGAAACTCCGCTCACAAGCCTCTGTCCACTGAAATTTAGCAGCTTTCTGTGTCAACTTCGTCAATGGTGCCGAAATAGAGGAAAATCCTTCCACGAATCTCCTGTAATACCCGGCTAGACCCAGGAAACTACGGACTTCTGTAGGTGTTGTAGGCCTTGGCCAGGTTTTTACAGCTTCGATCTTTTGGGTATCAACCCGAATACCATCAGCTGAGATAATATGGCCCAGAAAAGTCACAGAGTTCAACCAAAATTCACATTTTGAAAATTTAGCATACAATTGGCGAGCTCGGAGAATTCCAAGAACAGTACGCAAGTGTTCTGCATGCTCTTCCTCTGATTTAGAGTATACCAGGATGTCATCGATGAATACAATTATAAATAAATCCAGGAATGGCCTAAACACATCATTCATCAGATTCATGAACACCGCTGGAGCATTAGTCAAGCCAAACGACATCACGCGAAATTCGTAATGGCCATATCTGGTCCTGAATGCCGTCTTCGGAATGTCTTCTTCTCTAACTCTCACTTGGTGGTACCCTGACCTCGTATCTATCTTCGAGAACCACTTGGCTCCTTGCAACTGGTCGAATAAATCGTCAATTATAGGAAGTGGATACTTATTCTTTATTGTCACTTTGTTCAGCTGCCTATAATCAATGCACATTCGCATGGACCCATCCTTCTTCCTTACGAATAAAACAGCGCTCCCCCATGGCGACGAACCGGGCCTAATAAACCCCTTTTCGAGTAAATCTTTCAGCCGTGCTTTTAATTCTTTAGCTCGTTAAGAGCCATTCTGTAGGGAGGGATAGATATGGGTTCAGTGTCCGGCAATACATCGATAGTGAATTCGATCTCCCGCTCTGGTGGAAGGCCTGGAAGCTCGTCCGGAAATACATCTGGAAACTCGTTCACTACAGGAACGGATTGAAGAGTCGGAGGTTTTGCTTCCGTATCATGGACCCGAACTAGGTGATAAATATAACCTTTGGCAATCATCTTCCTTGCCTTGAGATAGGAAATAAATCTGCCTCTTGGAGACGCAGTGTTACCCTTCCATTCTAGAACTGGTTCTCCGGGGAATTGAAACCGGACCATCTTGGCCCTACAGTCCACATTTGCATAACAAGAAGCTAACCAGTCCATGCCCATGATAACATCAAAATCCAGCATTTCCAATTCAATTAAATCGGCTACGGTATGTCGGCCACACACTACAATTACACAATTTCTATACACTTGTCTGGCTAATACTGGGTCGCCGACTGGAGTGGACACTTCAAAAGGTTTAATTGGTTCGGGTGTCATCCCGATACGATTGGCAATATAAGGGGTGATATATGACAGAGTAGAGCCCGGATCAATCAATGCATAAACATTATAAGAAAGTACTGTCAATATACCTGTCACCACGTCGGGGGAGGTCTCCAAATCTTGCCGTCCAGCCAACGCATAAATGCGGCTCGGGGACCGCTGAACCGCAGGCCCCTCCTCTCCCCTCTCTCGCCACGCCCGCCGGAACCCGTGAAGTCCGTCCCCGCAGGCGTACGACGACGATGAACCCCGCCGCCGAACCTGTAGGCTGGGCCTCATCTCGGCCACTCCTCACTGGACAATCACGCATAATGTGGCCAACCTGACCACAGGCATAACAAGCATCTGAGCCTCGGCGACACTGACCCGGATGTAACTTGCCACACTGGCTGCACCGTGGTACTGGCGGTCGTCTCTGACTGGATTCACCATGATACTGGGACCCTGAAGCCCCTGAGCCCCGACTCGGCCCGTAATGAATAGGGTGATCAAACTTTCGCCCGCAAATCGAGGAGGTGCACTAGAAGGCATCGACCCGACCTATCCGGAATATTGCCGCCCTCGACCTCCCCCTCGTACTCACTACTAGCGCCCGCGACCTCGGTTCTCTTACCATGGCCTCTGTCCATAATTCGATCTCCCCTCGGCGGCTGCTGCTGTTCCTCCAAGTTCTGAGCATGCGCTTGAATGCGCGAAATGTCCATTCCCTCTAAGAGTGAGGCTGTCAAGCAATCCTTAAATAAATGTGGCCCCAAGCCTCTTACAAATCGGTGTACCCGGTCTCCCATGTCGGCTACCATGGCCGGAGCATATCTCGCCAATGAATTGAACCGGAGACTATATTCCCGGGCACTCATATTTCCTTGCTTGAGGTTCGCCAGAACCTGTCCGCGCGAGCCCGACGAACCTCGTGGGCAAGTAATGCCGAATAAAAGCATCAACGAACTCTTGCCATTTTGGAGGAGGTGCATTTTCCCCTCTTGAAGAAATTCAATTATTATACCATAACACAGCTACGTCCCGGAGTCTATACGAAGCCAACGCCACGGACTCGGTGTCGGAAGCATGGATAAGTCTCAATGTCCTCAATATCTCGTCAATAAAGCCCTGTGGGTCTTCATCCGGTTTTGACCCGAAAAATTCTGGAGGATTTAAACTTATAAAATCACGGGCTCGGGCGCTGGTCGCCCTATCACTAGAACCCGCATTCTGCCGCTGAGCTTGCGCGGCAACAAGCCGGGTCAAGAAATCGTACAAACATCCCTTAAATCTTGATCCGGAGCAACAGGGAGTGAGCTGGAGCCCTCTCATGCTCCTCTGCCGCTAGAGGAATAGGAGTGGGAGTAGTACGCGAGGGTGTAGCACTCTCCGCCTCGCCAGGTCCCGACTCCGCTGGAGGTTCTCGACTGGGGCCTTCCTCGGCGGCATCCAATATGGTGCGGATTTTCTTCCTTCTTGTCGGCATCGCTGAAATCATAACGCACAGTTAGAATAAGGAGAACCTTACATTATGGCTCTATCGCACGATCTAGGGAAAGAAAGACGGTCATTATTCCTAGATGTCCCGCAGCCTCTCGTTTATAAGTGTGGCGCGCTTCACACCCATAAACAAGACTCTACCGGACACGGCTCGTAGACACATCCTAGGACGAACTGCTCTGATACCACTTTTGTCACGACCCGCCTCGAGGGCCGCGACGGGTACCCGGAGCTAGATACCGAGCACCGTACATCATACTATTATCATCTTAACCCATATTCACATAACCTCATATAACCTGAACTCATATAAGCTTCATAAACATGTACATGTAACCACAAATATATTCGCATATATATGCATATACATCAGGTGCTCCATAACCTTCGTTACCCACATACAAGTATCTACGAGCCTCTAACCGAAACTATGAAGTCATAACGATGGGACAGGACCCCATCATAACCAAATATGTACACAAAAGAATATGGCAAGGCGGCACCTCCGATCTATGAAAGTGCTCGGGTGCAAGCTGAGCTGACTCCTAGGAAGCGGGGTCGTCTCCCTGTCTACCTGTGGGCATAAGCACATCATCCAAAAGAAAAAGGTGTCAGTACGAACAATGTACTGAGTATGTAAGGCATACATCTCAAAGTAGCATAAGAACATGAAAATAAAATAACATGAAAGGATAACTGGTGACTGCTTGCCTCTTAAGGCGGAGCCATGCATGCATACACGTAACATATCATATCATATATCGCTGCGGAACGTGCAGCCCGATCCATATGTTGCCGTGGAACGTACGGCCCGATCCATTATCCACATGGCCCGCGTCCGGGCATCCCGCGTCCGGGATAACATCATCACATGCCAGCTGATCAGGAGGCCATGCCTTTATAGCATATATATATATATATATATAGTATACGTAGCATGCATGAGAGCCCAAATAACGGTGCAATCTCTCGGAGTGACATAAGGTCGTAACCCTCTGAGTGCATTATGACATCATCATCTTTGGACCGTGTCTGAGGCTCCATGACGTACCTACGGCCATATGTAATATAGCCCAGACGTAATCTGAAGCCATATGCTTTACAGCCTGGGGCCATATGTAATATAGCTCACTGAGACACGAGCAGTGGCCATATGCTTTATAGCCCACTCAGTTGCGCCTGGAAGCCATTTAGAATGCTAGACTTGAAAATCTTTCGGGTGGGAGTCATTATACAGCATCTTTAGGAACGTTAAGCTTTTGGCATTTCTGGGGTAAAATAGCAACACAGATGATAACATACATGGAGTCAATGTGTAGGGATCATGCCCTTAATAGAAGAAGGGAATAGCCTCACATACCTTCGTGTCTCCTTAATGTCGTCAGCTAAAAACTCTCCTTCAGACTTACGATTCTACACCTAAAAAGGTTCATACGAAAGTTAGATTGTTGGGGCCATACCTACGTTTAAACTAAAGCGAATAAGACTAACGAAAATTGGGCAGCATTTCGTTTGTTTCAACAGCTTTTCCTCATATAATCAAACAACTCCCAAATGACACAACAACATCCATAATATCATAATACGCAAGTTTCCCTCAAGTTAAACATTATTCAATCTCTAAAATCATTTTCGGAATCCTCCATAACCATAACTGGAATACAACTTCATACTTATTTGTAATTCAAGTTCTTCAACTACTCAACACCCTTGCTATCATAAAATAATTGTAATACTCACCTTGATTACGTGAAGATAATCTTTGGATAAAAATATTCCACTTGAGAAGAACTCCACTTAACTACCAAGGAGATTTCCAGCTTCTGTTAACTTTCCGAAAGCTTTTACAACCTTGATTCTACTAACCTTTGATGTTTGATCCTTTAATCTCCCTACTTGGAGGTGTATTAGTGTGATATGGAGAGGATTCTAGAGCTTTGGAGAGGGTTTGGGGTCGTGGAAAATGAGAAAAAAGAAAGGAAAGCCGTGCCTTATAAAAATAGAATTAGACCCGACCCGGAATATACGGTACAATATACGGTCCGTATAATTTATACGGTCCGTATATTTGACCGTATGTTCCTTCCAGAATCTCCAGAATTTTCCCCCTTCACTGGAAGGGTTCTACGGCCAAACATACGGGCCGTATATTTTATACGGTCCGTATATTGGACCGTATATTCCTTCCAGAATTCTCCCCTTCACTGGACGAGTTTTACGGCCAAACATACGGGCCGTACAAAATATACGGTCCGTATGTGGGACCGTACAATTCCCAGTTTTTTCGATTTCGTTCTCGTCGCTTCGTTCGATCTCGAATCCTTAGGGAACCTTCTTGGTACTCGTGCAACACTTCGTTAGCGATCTAATGGGCCTTATAACTAGTCCTTATCTCCTCGCTACACATTCATTAGTTCGATGCCCATGAAATCTTTCCCAAGCGTAATACGTACTCTACTTCCTTTCGACGAGTCTAGTTTCCACCAATTTCTACGACTCCAAAATCTATCGTCTATACCCCAAGGCTACCAATCGCCCTCTTATAGTCGTGAAGGTCTCGTGTCCACCCAGACCGACGTCGCTCATTCACGACGCAACGTCACGGTACCTGGCCGAAGGTAACGTCATCGCCACGACGTACTCGTCTTCGGGCCATAGTCCCATTCCCTCGACGATCTTTCAACCAATTCTCTCTATTTAGTCCTTTAGTGTATGATCCGACACATTATCTTCGATTTAACATAGTCAATCATGATAATTCCACTAAAGAGTAGTCGTCTTTCAATCTGTGACATGCCTTCGTCGTACGTGACGAGACCCCCCCGCTCGTACATAACACTCGCTCTTCCTATACTGCTATCGCAATGTATGCATACAAAAGAGCCACCCGTTTCGAGCTAAAATGGAATATCTTCTAAGAAATTTCAGCCATTCAGCCTTTCACCGCTTTGTTCCAAATATGTGACTCGTATCCTTACTTGCAGCGGGCGACATGTCTGCTTGGATAACTTTCACATAATCGCTTCCTCCACCCATGGTAAAAACGTATCCACTTGTGGATTTAGTCTCGCCTGAACCGTAATCCAATTTGCATCACCGTATCCTTCAATCACCGCCGGATACCTATTATAATGCAAAGCAAAGCTTGAAAGATGTTTCAAATACCCCAAAACTCGTTTCTACTGACCAATGATTTTGGTCGGATTACTAGTGTAGCGACTTAGTTTACTTATAGCACACGCAATATCGGTCGCGTACGTTCATGATATATATCAAACTTCCCAACACTTCGGCATAATCCAATTGAGAATGACTTTCACCTTTATTCTTTGCAAAGAGCAAGGTTCATATCAATTGCGTCTTTCGAACTTTAAAGTTCAAATACTTGAACTTTTCAAGTACCTTTTCAATATAGTGAGATTGAGACAATGCTAGACCCGAGAGTCTTATGGATTTTAATTCTAATTAAATCGGCAACTCTTAAGTCTTTCATATCAAACTTACTAGCAAGTATGCGCTTAGTAGCATTTATGTTAGCAATGTCGTTACTCATTATCAACGTTTTATCATTCACGTACAAACAAAAAATGGATGACAGGTCTTGAGTGTTCTAATGTAGGGGATACATTTATCACACTCATTTATCTTGAATCCATTTTATAGCATCGTATTGTCAAATTTTGCATGCCACTATTTGGTGGTTGTTTCCATCTTCCAAAGAGACTTAATAAGTCGACACACTTTCTCTCTTTTCCCTAGAACTACAAACCCTTCAAAGTTGTTCCATGTAAATTTCTTCCTCCAACCTCCATTTAAGCATATTGTTTTCAATATCCATTTGATGGATTTCAAGACCGTACATGGCTTATGTTAACGCTACTAACACCCGAATAGATGTAATCCCCATTACCGCTAGCATGTACCAAAGTAATCAAGACCTTCTCGCTTGTCTAAACCCTTTTATGTACTAGTCTTGTTTTATATTTATCAATAAGTACACACGCTCTCATTTTCTCTTCGCTTTCGAAAATCCATTTGGAACCCTAAAGGTTTGTTCCCTGAGGCGATTCAACCAACTCTGGCATGGCTTTTGTCAATATGGATTCTATTCAATTGTTGCCTCTTTCCAAATTTAGCTTCCAAAGCAAGCTTCGTTTTAA